>NW_027185230.1:7602500-7795000 GCF_022577435.1 Embiotoca jacksoni
TGTGATAATTGCTCTCATGGAAATAACATGGAGACTTTGTAAAAGTCTCTTCTCGGCATTCGTAGAGTTGCGCTCGTTTTATGAAAAGTGACAGAAGTAGCATGGGAATGGCTTCTCGTTCCCTTAAGTGGTGGTGCTTGTTGGATTATGTTTTTGGTAAATTAGTCATTTTCAGATGTAGCTCCCCCACTGTTGACATGACAAAGGTATGAGTATGTTTGTCATGCTCTTTGATGATCTGACAGGCACTGACTTTGAAGCATGCTAAACTCTTGATCATCTCAGTTATGTTTTACCCGTGTCTCAAAACAAAGTAAATCAATATACTACAAACATTTCAACACGCTTAGGGCCCCTGAGAGTCTGGGGCACCAAAGTAATTGCCCACTTTGCCACAGTGGTCATCAGCCTTATGCAGAAGAGAGGGGGGGGGCTCTAATTCGATCTCCTGACACTTCTTACCCTCGGTTCAGCAGCGTTTCTTATTGTTCTACGAGAACTGCAAACAAGTAAAAGTTTTAATTACAGAACCTCCCTGGGTAAAACTGCAAACAACTTACTGCATTAAATCACAGCTTATTGGAGGGTTTACATCCATCTAAATTTTATATTTTGTTGCTGTGCGCCATTAAAAAATTAAAATGTTCTTCTATGCCTGCTGACTTGGCTCCTCCATTGTTTACCCTTAATGGTGCAGCCGACTTCCAAAGTCTGTCAGACTCCCTAAGAGTTTTGGGGGGTGTTATTGAGGACTCTGCACGTGCTGCGACACCATCCAGCTCCCTTCACTACACTTCTAAAAATAGCTCACCATGCTGCTGCAATTCAAGTCTGCTGCATCTTCTTCTCTGAAATCCTCCTTTTCTTCTTTTGTAGTGGGGTGTGATTGTATGAGAACATGTACTTGTGTATGTGCACATGAGTCGGTGTGAGTTTCTTTTTATATTTAAGGGCATCATCCTAAGAAATGTGTGCGCGTTTGTGTGTGTCTGTTGATGTAACAAACAACAATCCCCATAAAGGACTGTTGTGATGAATATAGTCTACGCTCTAATCAGCAGGTGTCCCTCAGAAGCTCGGTGACATTTTCATTTCGCCCTCTGGTTTTATTATTCAACAGGCTACGCTTTCTGATTAGAATCAACAAACAATGGTGCAAGAGACTCGCATCATCCATTATACATGAGAGGAAATCGAGTTGGAAACAGATTGAGCAAAACGGTTCTCAATCCATCCATTAAACAAAACCTCGGTCTCTGTGCTGTGTTAATAGGCTACTGATTTGTACTCGCTCCATATGATATGTGTGCACGGCCCTTCAGGATCACAGGTGATTAAAAATGACTTAAAAATATTCAAAGAACTGGCGAAAAATGAAGGAGGAGAAGGAGAAGGAGGGGAAAGAGCTTGACAGGCAGACATAAAATTCGTCCTGCATGCTCTCCGACATGTGATGGGGGAGTTCGGGGGAACGAAATGAGTCAGGGAGGGGAGAAATGATTACAGCAGAGAGGAAGAGGAGTATACAGAGAACAATTGGGACATATTAAAAGTGAAAGGTGGAGCAAAACTTGAGGAGATAGAGGCTGACAGAAAGCGCAGTCAGGACAACAAAGATATAAAAGATAAATGAAGAGAACAGACTCAGTTTTCTCCTCAGGGCGGCTGCATCTTTGAAGGCCAACAGAACTCTAAACCTAAAATCTTTTGCATCATTTAAACCTTTGAGACGCGTTCATGAAGGATTAAATTTGATTTAAGCATACGAGTCAAACAGGGTTGGCAAGGATGGCACCGGTTCAAGTTCAGTGACCTGGATTCAGATCAGATTAGATAATTCTGATTCGAGGTGACTGGCTGTGTGAGGACACCTTCAACCTTCAAGATACAGCAGAAATTTGTGCCTGACAGATTCATACCTGTGATTTTAGTTTTACCCCGTTAAATATTCTGTATTACACACATATACATTACTATAAATCCCAGGTTTTTACTGTAGTTCACAGTTCATTGGAAACTACATTAAAGAAGGCAATCTCATCACAAAGTCGATTTAGTTTAGAGGACCATTTAGAGCTCCGTGTTGTATTACATGACGTTCCTTAACAGGTGGAGTTGTGATTAAATTGTAGATGTTAAAATTTCTATTTTCTCAGCACTTTTGAGGGCTTCTTGGCCATGTTGCTTAAAAGACGACAACCAAACTTCATTCTTTATGTTGGCAACAGCAGTTTCTGAGGTCCATTTAGAAGCTCTACAGGGTGAGTTGTGGCCGCATCCTTAAACACAACACTTGTTCCCTCTCTGAACGGCACAAGTTTGTTACTGCCCTCCACAATGGCTCACACATGTGTTTTGTGACGTCAAAGTCTGATCTCTGCTGGCAAGACATCATTTTGATGAATCTTCCAAAAAAAATATATGAATCAATGAATGTGTTTTATGATGTTGCAGTGTTAAGCTTCGTTAGGCTATAGGCACACAGGCAATTTGGCCTAAAAATAAGTCGTCACTCGAGCTTTTGAAAACGTTTTGGTGTGGGTTACAAGCACTGTTTTGGTCAAGTTAGGGAACATTTGTGATCTTTGTTAAGAGATGACTAAGTGGAAATGAGAAACAAAACAGCGCTCTCTTGGGTTAAAAGTCTGACATTTTGTTGACTCATCCAATCACCCTGAACTCCTCTGTATGCAGACTCCGTCACTTGAAAAATAAATCCCCAACTTGCTTCTTTTTGTCCCAACAGAAAACAGTCATAGTTGCTATGGGCTGCTGGAGGACTTTCTCACTCGAACTTAAACATTTCATGTTTGGCCATAACTCCAGTCATATTATGGAAACAACTGTGGGTACAACATGAACGGCACATGAAGGTCCTGCTCATTGTTCGGTCATCTTTTCTTCCTCTCCTGATTGAGCCAGTGAGAGTGAATATGAGCGTATTTTGCGTCTGTCTGGATCGACAGTTCACCAGATAGTTTTTAGTGTACTTATAGCAAAGAGCTGAATGAGTCAGACACAATCACACACATTCCACTTCTTCAACACATTTTGCCACAAACTCTGCTAACCACTTCACAGACACATGAAAGGGACCCTCAGAAACAGGAAGATGCATCTCAGCACTTCAGGTCTTTGAATAAAATGAGACAACAATGCATAACTAGACTTGACAGATGGGAATATGACAAAACTGTAAACATTCCCTTTTCTTCATCCTCCTCTGGTTTGTACTTACTAATAGATGCAGATGGTAAAACAATGCTTAGTGCTTATTCCAGTTCTACTTTATCCGCTGTTGTTGACTTTTTGTCACATATTGTCCTGTTTTTTTAAGGAGTATCTGGGCTAAATCTTCACAGACATATTTTTTCTGGTACTTTTACGGCTATGTTTATGGCAGCCCGTCAATCAACCCTTTGTCATGGTTGGGTTTTCTCTGTCATGTACATAAATCATCCACCCACATTTAGAAATATACGCCACGCAAGCAACCCATATTTTGCTGTAAAAGAAACGAGGACCCTTCCAAGTGAATGGAGACAAATTAAATGAAATGTAATGTGTGTATTGTATGCACACAATAATGAATTTGGATGTGAAATGTGAAAAGCTCCCCTTCTATAAGATACTGAGATTATTGGATTGCTTGGAACAAAGTATGTTTTTGTTAGCCTTTTATATGACAATAAGGAAAATGCATGACTCTTTTATACTGCCGAGATATAGTGCAATTCATGGTTGACCGTGTTGACGTCAAATTTACTTGACAGTAAGTGTTTTGATTGTTTATGTTGTTAATAACTCTTTAGTAAAACACTGTTGTCTTTTGCATCCAACGGAAAGTACAATATCTCACTAAAACTCAAAAGTTGAAGGTGGAAATATCATCAATAGCAATTTGTACAAATCCGAGTCAACAGAAGTCTCATTAATGAAGGTAAAATAAATGATTATGAAGCCTCCTGAAGATTACTTTTGTAAAATCTATAAACATGTTTGAACCTATTTTCTGTCTCACCATACCTCCCAATCACCAGTTTGGTGGTTGGTCAAATCAATGCAACCAAATAAAAAGAACAACAAATCTTTTCCATCTTCTGTATCTTCTACTTAAAGCTGTTGAAGCTGTAAATTAAAATAGGCCCTGAAGGCTCCCAGGATTAAAGAATTGACTTATTTAGAGAGGCCCTTTATTATAATGCTGCTCCATGCAGTATTTCATTGCATTATTGACCCAGATGCCTTTTCCTGTAAACTCTGATGCCATTTAACACAGTGACACAGCTCGTGGCTGACAAACTCTCCCCTGGCAGTATTCCCACTGGTCTGAATATCATCACAGCTTGCGTCTCCTCTGGGTGTCTCTCCATTGTAAACAACAGGCTGCCAAAAAAAGACATTCCTCACTCTTAATGTTCCTTAATCGAATCCTCCTCTCAGATGCACTAATTAAATTGGGTTTCCTGCAAACACACAGACACCCACATGCAAAGGAGCATACACACAAAAATGCACGGCAGGGACGGTGAGAACCTGTTGAGAGGCTTGTTGCGCACGTTGAGGGCCGAAGGGACCCGGAAATGTAAATGGCAGTCTTGATTGTGCTGTGCATTATGGGACATGTGGGAACCAAGCATCTGATCCGGGAGCTGATTGAAATGTCAGCACAAGAGTGGCTGAACGCAACCTCCCAACCACATTACAGCGCTGAGTGATGCAACTGCACTACACACAGCACTGTTTCTCTGCAGTCACATATTTAACCTTTTTATTGGACAACAGGGCTTTTCCCCTGCAGATAATTTGACTTCTATTAGTAGGACAAACACAAGTCTTAATAGTATTAACATCAGCGGTGGCTCTCTTTTATTTTGGTATCCCACTAAGCCAAGACCTTAAGTGGAAACTATGGAAATTAAGAAAAAAAAGTATTGCAATGGTAGGTATTGGAAAAAAATAATTAGATGGTTTGCTGACATGGAAGAGTTGTTGGATCAATAAAAACAAAATGTGACAGAGAATAATGAAAACAGCAAATGAATCATGACGTGCATGAAGCATATGACTTACACGTCAGCTGAAGCTTCCGCTTGACTGGAAAGAAAAAAAAAATCCAGCAGATGAAACATCAGATATGTATGGAGTGATGAGGAGACTAACCTTCCTCCATTTGATATGAAATGAATTTAAATGCCATATTTCTATTTCTGTTTCCCATATGGTTTTGCAATTTTTGAGGTTTGTTCCTTGACTGTGATCTTGTTCTTCTTCTGCAACTGTAATATAATGGCCGAGTGGAGAATTTGCACCCCCAACAGCAGCAGCTGTAGATGAAAAAAAAATGCATGAATTTTCATTTTCTTTGGTTGGTTTTTGAAATGTATGACTTTGAAACAACCAGCAAACACTGTTTCTGACTCAAAATCCACTTATGGTCCAATCATGTTCTAGTGCTTTTGCCCTGTTTTACATGGTCTTCATGATCAGCAATAAAATATGCTTCATTATTAATGAACTGTAGAAAATTGCTCATAATAATGGAAGATCTGAGCATATAAATCTCTGAGACAACTGAGAAGTCTTGAGTTCAGATAGATAAATATGCACCCAGCAAAGGGAAACAACCCCACAGCACTGCTGGAGTCTTCATCATTGTTCAGATTGTTATCAATAAAATCTGCCTCATTCAGCATATTTAAAGGAAAAGAATTATACTGTGTGATTGAACAAAGAAGGAAAGAGATGGACAGCGAGATAGATTTAAAAAAAAAAAAACAACCTCTGCTTCTTGAAATGAGGATGCACAGAGCACATAAAACTTAGAAATACACAGTGTATATATTTTTAAATACATGAAAGACTGATTAGATTCTAAGAAGTGGAGAGGAATGACTCTTTCTATGGAGCTTGAGGAAATTGAATAAATATTCAAAGACAGTTATGAAACATCTTTGGACTCCATTAACTGAGTGACTGCGGGCGAACAACAAAGTCGCACCTGACTGTCCTGAATAAACCAACACACAATATTTCATTTGCATCCGTCTGTAAAACCCAATCCTTTCATCTTTCATGTCATTCTGCACAGCCTCACAGCTCTGCGAACACTGTTGTCCACTGCCCTTCAGCCGAACCGCACCACAGCCCTCCTCTTAGGCTGATCAGCAGATCAAAGCATTTGCTTTCTCACTCAATGTCGCAGAATTCTGGTGTGTAAATGAGAGCTAATCTCTCCCTTCGCTCTCAGTCGCTAGCTTCTTCTCCTAGTGAGCTGCTGGAGGGGAGAGTGTGACCTGTTTCATAACCAGCAAACCGTAAACATGCATAAGATGACACAAGACGCAGTCGAACACTTGGTACGAGTAGCCGGTGTCTGCTTTCCTATGCATTGTTTGTAAATGCATCGCTATAAATCTGGTCATTCACAAGAGTAGTGTCCTCTAACAAGTCCTCATACCTTAAGACAACCCAGGTCATTTGTTACTGCTTACCAGAATGACCCTTACGATTTTCCTCCAGCCTGACACACCTGTAGGTGGGGCAAAGACCCACCAGAAGTACGGCTGCTACGAGCATGACTGTATAGCAGTGCCAATGCGATTTTTTTTTTTTCTTCAATCACCACTATCACGTCACAATTTAATTTTATCCACTACTTAGGTTTTATGACCAGATATCTACAAAGCCAAAGCCATTCCCATCAGAGCCAGCTTTACTCCGAGTTAATTAGTAAATATTAAATAAATGGCAAACTTTACACCTGCAAAACATCAGCGTGTTTGCATCAGCACTGTGAGCAGTTGCCCTTACAGCAATAGCATTTAGCTCACACCATGACTGTATCCACGTACAGCATCAGAGAGTTTAGAAGTTAGAGTATTGTCTCGCAAAGAAACCCACACACGCTATTGGTAGGAAACTACATATATGAAGTTGTCTTACTTTAAGATAATTCTCCAGTTGGGGAAAAACTCGTGTGGCAGTCTATGGCATGCCCTCACAAGCAAGTCAGATTATTTCATCAATGTTTCATAGTCTTCTGTCAGACTGGTGATCTATGCAAGGGAATCTGATTTTAGATTTTGTGAGGAATAATAAATGAGTTTATGTTCTGGGCAGGCTTACAGAATATGTGCGGATTTGTTTCAAGTTTGTTTAAGGAAGTTCGATTTGTACACCTGGTTCACCTGTAGGTTCAGTTTAAGTTTATGCTTAGAATTAATGTGGGCTATGGTCTAAATTAAGGTCAAATAAAATGTGCTGTTGGACATGTACTGCTTTTGGTCGAGGACGAAAGTATTCGGTTGGGGTTATTACTGTAGTGTTAACGGTTTGGAAACGGGAAATGAATAAAATCAGTGCAGGTGTTGATAATCCCAAAAAGTATTTGTGCGCGTGCGCGTGCGTGTGTGTGTGTGTGTGTGTGTGCGCGCGTGTGTGTGTACACTTGTACAATTGTCTATGTGGGGACCAGTGTCAGTTTTACTGTTTTAGTGAGGACATTTTGACAAAGTGAGGACATGTTAGCTGGACCTCACCTTATCAGGCTCTATGAGGGTTAAGACTTGTTTTTTAGCATTAAAGATTACAATTAGTTTTGGGTACTGGTTAGCCATTTTTTTAGGCCAGCACAGCGGTGCAGTGGTTAGCATGGTCGCCTCACAGTGAAAAGGTTCTGGGTTCCAATCCGGGCTTGGGCCTTTCTGTTTGGAGTTTGCATGTTCTCCTTGTTCCTGCGTGGGTTTTTGGTTCTTCTACAAATTGCCCTTAGGTGTGAATGAGAGCGTGGATGGTCTTTGTTTCCGTCTGTCTCTACGTGTTGGCCCTGTGATGGACTGGTGACCTGTCCAGGGTGAACCCTGCCTTCGCCCAATGTGAGCTGGGAAAGGCTTCAGCCCCTCCGTGACCCTGTTCAGGATAAAGCGGGTATAGATGATGGATGGATGGATGGATTTTGCTGTGATGGTGAAGGTTAGAGGAAGGGGCAAGGGACTGCATTGTGTCGATGAATGCCCTCACAAAGATAAGCCATACAAATGTTCACTTGGCCTCACGCTTGTAACTCCCAGCGTGCAGAAACATGGAGGTATGCTATATGGTCAATGAAGACTGCAGGTGCACAGAGGTGCACATTAACCTGTCTGACCTGCTATAATCCAAAATTTGTTTAACAATAAACATAAATAGTCTATTTTTCTCATGTATTGCCACTAACTGCCAATAAACAGACCTTTTACAGCTTCATCCAAATATAGCAAGAAAAAAATTAGTTGTCTGGTCTTGACAAAGTCTTAAATCCCAATAATTTCATATTAGATAAATCTAGTTTAAAACTGTCACCCAAAGACAAAACCATGCCACCATTTGTTGTCAAAGTGTACTCTGGTATAGCACATGATAAAAAAACATACTTAAAAAAAATTAAACTATGTTAGAGGTGAAAATCCTTTTAATATAAACATGTACTGCTATGTAAATGACTGTAACGGAGAAAGGAAACACCCTGATCTGAAGCCTCTATCTGAAATCCAGCCATGTCCTTCAGACAAAGTGGAGGGAGAAACAAGCACACTCACATGAAATTCAAAGAGTGCATACAAACACATCTGACTGTATGTACTGCATGTTGTTTGTGCGTGCATGTGATGTCAAGGGAAAGAAACTGCTTTTGAGTGCTTGCTTCCACATTCATGGGGTCATGTGTAGGTGAAAGGCTGATAAATATTGCATGCGATTCAGCTGCTTTTCCCCTCTTGTGGAGCCATGGTTCATTTTTCCATTAACTCCAAAAAATGTAACTCTGAATAGTGTTTGTTTGTGCCTGTGTAAAAAAAAAATAAAAAATGAGGGGGTGCAGAGAGAGGGAGGAAAAGAGGGAGAGTATATCTAAATAATTGTATGTATTTGACAGACAGTGTGTTTTTTGTGTGCGCGTAGGGGTGCACCCTTAATAGCTGGCAGTTGAGTCACATGTGTTGAAGTATTTCCGATGGTTAACGTGAAAAAAAGACGGTCAGCCTTGACTCTCTCTCTCTGCCCTCACACACGTTCTTACTGTGTTGTCCACCTGCTCAGGACATCCTCTGCAGCCACTCAGCATTGGGCATGAGCATCATATTCTCATCTTCTTTTCAAGATGGCACACAGACATTTAAAAACCTGCACTGAGGAGCTTGTATACCATGAGGTAGACACGCACGCACACACACACACACACTGAGAGAATGACGTAATATCACATCAGCAGACATCTGTGGATGTTGGAGTCTACACAAGTCAAGGTCATCCATTGACTGAATTACAATCTCACACACACCAATGCCTGCTGTGGGACCACTTCGGAGGCGCAGAGATGCTGTATTTGTATTCCGATCTGCTCTCAGGATTCAGAGCTGATGCTGTCTGCACTTGATGTGCGGACATGAACACAGTCACACAGTCACACGTGCTTCTCGGCAAACTGCAGCCTCAGCTTCGCCTCAAAGATGTGACGACAGCACGTTGCTAGCTGGATGCCCTTCCAGCTATTTAAAAAAAATATATTAAATAAAAATAGTGCGTTTTCTGAGTCGTTAATAGCTTTTAACGGGTTGGACTCCTGCCAAAAAGTCCCCTGTCTGTTTCTTCAGGCTGAATAAATGATCAGGGCTGCCCTCTGTGACTGGCCCAGTCACTGACTGAGTGATCAGTGCACAGCACTATCGATTGCAGTGGTTGAGTAATTGACAGCTGGTTCATTTGACCGCCTGGATGTGAATACAGCCGCCTCATTGCTGCGCTTTTCCCCTGGTTCGACGCGACCAGACAGAAAGCCATTTTTTTTTTTTTGGTTTAAACTGCAATAACAATCAAATGGCGGGCTCCTCTTTTTTTTTTTCTTCTTTTTTTTTTAACAGCATGCTGATGGGCTGTTGAGGTTAATGCCAAACTGAGAAAACGAATCAGGGTTACTGTGACTCACGGCAGTCCCGCTTTGTCTCTGCATGACTTTCGTTATACAATGATGCTTCATTCACAACATCAGTAAAAGCAGCGGCGCGCCAAATATCCTCTTTCCAGCTGGTTTAGACCAAATAAAACACAGACTTAGAGGGAATCGGGAGAATCTCCCCTATTATAGACTACATTTCCTGATTGCAGGTGCAGTGTGGAGAAATGATGAAGGGAAATGTAAAGCACATATTTGCTCAGCCGCACGCCCCGGGCTAGACGGGACAGTCGGCAGCGCAAAAGAGCCTCTCTGCGCATTGCAAGACTGGCTGACTGTACCGAGGATAGCGCAGTGGTAATTCATCAAAACACACAACTGTCACACCAGGTAAGTTCGCGCACGGTGGCTGAAAAAAAAAAAATACCTGCCAGGACTTCCCGAGGGTGCCGTACTGGCGGAGAGCTCCGGGTGTCACTCACCTAACTTTTGCTGCCACAGAGGATATCGCATCGTTTCTTAAATTCTTCCTTTTGGACACGGCAGTTCCCATGCTGACATGGAAACGACGCAGGCAGGAAAACAGTTCATTCCAAAGAGGATGGAGGTATGCGACAAGGAAAAGCTCAAAAAGTTGAAGGGAAATCCGGGGAGCAGACGGGTCACGCACGCGTCTGCAGAGCAAAAAAAAAAAGACGGATGTCAGCCTCTCCCCTCTCACCTTCTCTTTCTCCTCTCTCTCTCTCTCTCTCTCTCTCTCTCTCTCTCTCTCTCTCTCTCTCTCTGTCCCCGTGTCTCTCCGGATATGAGCACGTACGTGGGGTAGCTGCACAGCTGTCAGAGTGTGGCTGAAAATACACAGATCTCCCCCACTCTCCCACCCCTCCCTCCCTCTCTCTCCTCTCTCTCTTTCATTGATCTAAAACTGCAACGAAGGGTTGGTGATATCACCATCCTCATCATGCTCAAAGGGAGGGGGGACGTGGAGGTACTGTATGGGGGGGGGGGGGGGGGGGGCACATGGTGCCATCCACCCCTGCCATTCCTCCAAACCCTTCTTATTGTCCGTGTATCTTTATTTATTTATTGTCTGGTATTATATAATGGTCATTTTGGTAAAAACACCCCCTTCTCATACACACACACACACACACACACACAGGTCAAAATGGACTCTTATCCACAGCCAAGGACAGAGGGAGCATTGAGTTTGAGGCGCTGCAGTGGTCTGCGAGTGTTTCTTCAAACAATGACATGATAACATGGGGCTTTAGATTGTGCTGTTTTTCAAGCCATTGTGGCAGGACCTTCAGTGTTATCTGTATTCAAAGGAGCGCTGGAAACTGATCGTAAAGGCCAGTTCCCTCAGAGACTGTCAGTAGAGCAGAAATACAGACCTGATTAGCACCCAGATGATAGATTTCCTTCTTCAGCCATACATCCACAATATAAGCATTCCCTTTGCTTAAGATTGTGAATATTTGGAGAGGCATAGTCGCACTGGCACAAATTCTGTACCTCAGAGTTTATTCAAGGACGGTATGCAGTCTACAGTTGATATAGGCTACTTGACACCACTTTCTACCTTTTATAATACAATCCCATTCCCCAGTGGCGTGTACAATTAATATGTTCACTTTTTTCAAACATTTCTTCTCTAATAGTTTTTGCTCTTCAGGCCAGGTCAATTATTTAAAGAGGAAAAGATCGCTGCCTGTTTGAAAATTACACATCACAAGGCACCTGAAACCTGGAATGAAAGACCACGAGTACAGCGTGCTTTGGTTTAAGGGGTCAAAAACCTAAATGGTTGAGCAATCAGTGACGAATGGAAGGAGTTTTTATACATAAAATATAAATATTACAAATGTTTAAAAATGTTTTAAGAAATAATTTGTTGCAATAATAGGCTCATGAATTTGTTACATATTTCTATATAATGCTTTAAAAAAAATAATTTTAAAATACAAATATGCAAATTCATCTTTTCATTGATAAAATTGAAACTAAAGACCCATACATAGGACTACAACAGTGCCCATTTTAAGCGTGATTAATAACACAGATCAATACAATACGTCCGAATTACTTGTGTAGCTTGAGTCTCCCTTCATTTGAAGGAGTCTGTGTTGGCTAAAATCCCCTCAGTGAAGAAAATATGTTCACTCACACTGCACAGTCATTTAGTCAATGATAAAAGGTGGCGAGTGTTGGTCGTTGTGGCGTATGCACACACACACACACACACACACACACACACACACACACACGCACACACACACACACACACACGTAAATATGGGCACGTGTATACATCATATAAACCGATAGAAGCGCAGGCAGCGGACGAATCACCCAGTAATGGCCGATTAGCCTTCAAATACCAAATCAATCAATCTATCAATCCACAGGTCATTTCACCAGCAGCTCCAATGTGCAGGACGTCCTTGGGCTTTTTATCTTTTAATGTGTGCTTGTCCTGCGCGCGCACACACACACACACACACACACACACGCACACACACACACACACACACACACACACACACACACACACACACACACACACACACTGAGACAAAAGGAATGAAAACCAATAAATAAAGCAAAGCACTGCTGGGCTGGTGTGAGCTGCTGTCGGCCATTATACAATACAATAAATAATTCCAGGTAGCTCTGACGAGACTGAGGATGTGTGTGTGTGTGTGTGTGTGGACGGACTGTAGATGAGCAGGAGGGATGCATGAATGGAGAGACGGAGCAACGGAGTTCCTCTTACGAGCGAGAAAAAGAGAGGAGGGCAAAGATGTTGAAAAGAGGAGGTGTGAATGGAAGCGTGAAGGGACCTGCAGCTATGTGTGTACAATAAACGAACGCATGTCGCAGCGTTGACATATGTTGGGAAGGGGGAGGAAAGCAGTGACAAAATAGATGAAAGGCAGTGAAAAGGGGAGCGGGGGAGAAGGACACATGCAGCCATAAATCCACATCTGCCCAAGATATTAGTGTCTCCTCTGACCCTGACAAGCACTCACCATTTGATTGATTGCAAAGCAGATCGATATTTGAGTCTGCAGCGCTTTACAGCAGCTGCAGCCAGCCAAGTGGTCCAGTAGTGCATCCGAGGGGACTGAACTTGCACTTTGAGCTCAATTTAGATTTTTCACAAGTACACGTTTAGTTTTAGAGAAACAATCTTTATTTATGAATGAATCGAGCTGACATATTGAATTTTATAGCCAAAGTAAGGAGTACTTTAACTTTGAGTACCCTCTAAGGATACTGCTGAATATCAAGTGTTTGTCCATTATTCCAGCATATCAACTTTCTGGCCAGTCAGCAACGCATCGTGACTTTACCCGTTGCTTTGTAAACTGCTGGTTTGATGCCTTGAGTTTAGCATTTTGGCTCTCGCCACCTTGTTTATTTTGGAGCCAGAAGTGACTTGCTGTTTTTGCTGATTCCTGCAATTTTATGTAAAAAAAACAAAAAAATCACTTAAAAACTCCACAAAGTACATCACACTTTTCAAGAAAAGCTGCTGCAAAATCAAGCATTTTTGGTAACAAATACAAAAAAAATTAAAAAATCCTTGAGGAAGTGATATTTAGGCGAGCTGGTGAGGAGTGAGGGGTGGATTGGATTTGATCTGACTAAGAACCCGAGGACACTGCTCCTACCCACCAATAGCAGAAACCTGACTGCACCCCAGGCATGTCAATTAAAGCAGACATGGTCCCATACCTCTGTTGGAGACCTAATATCTAATTTATTATGTAATTATTTTCAGCAGCACCATCAGTGCACTTGATCAGCAGTGAATTCAGCTAATGACACCAAAATGACTTGTGGATAAATTTATGGATTTCATGAGAAAAGTTTAATGGGAGTCTATGGGGGAGGCTTTTTGAAGCCAACTGCTGGTTAGGGATGGGCATTTCAAGCAAAACTACTATTCGAGATTCGCTGTGGACTATTTGAATTTTCTTCGAATATTCACCCCCTAAATCCTCACTGTCCCATCGCACAGCGCTAATCACATGGCTGCACACTCTGAGTCTTGTTTCATTTTGGTGGATCATAGCTGCTTTCAAAAGCAAAACTCAGCTGTGCTTTATTTCAACATTATCAAACTTGTACAGTCCAAACACATTTAGCTGTCACATCAGTCCTTTATCTGAAACTTCATCAGTCCATCTGACAGTGAGAAAACCAACAGATTAAAAACACCATCAAAGCAAGAAATTGGGTTACAACAGAGCTGAAGAAGAAGTGAGATGTAGTGATAATGAATCGTGACAGTCCGGATATCTAATCTGTACACGTAAGGGCAAATTTGAAATCTGAATTTCGAAGGATGCCCTGTTTTTGGAGACGGTGAGGAACTTTTCAGATGAATGTTGGAGGATGGGGACGATGAATGCATGTGTAGATGGTATAGTGGGGTGTAGTAAAGCTTAAGAATGGATTACAACTCCAAAGGCTTTAAATGAGACCATTTGAAACTTTGATATCCACCCGAGGGAATGTTGATAAACTGAACTCTTAAAATCCTTGTTTCTCTAAATATACTGGTTTGTTTAATGAGGATGATGTAGAGGGTCTAACCCACATTAAAGAATAATACTTCCCAATGGTAATGAACTTTGATAGCGCATTATAATCCCATTTGCTGTAATTGACCGCTTTATTAAACCATACGCTCATGACCATTAGAGAGGACAGTTGCACAAAGTTAACCTTTTTTTTTTTTTTTTTTCGTTTTTAAAACATTGCCTGCTATAAGACATAATGTAAAAGAAAGAGTCACAAATCGTTGCACTGTGAGAGAAGGACCTGCGTTTGACAGATTTTAAAGACACCGATGTCCATGGTGATAAAAGCTCGTCTTCTCACCTCATCTAGCCAATTTTAGCTAGTGCTTGTTACTTTGAATGCTCCAATGATTTAAATTTGAGTATGGTTTCTTCTTGTCTGGGACTAAAATGCCACAGATTTTTTTTCCTGCAGTGGTGTGAGTGGAGATTTTATTAGCAGGTGAGAGAAGGAGTGAACACTGAGTCATCATCTTAGTCAGAGAACAGTCACTAAACTTACTGTTTTAATGTTGTTTTTCTGACTCTTAGAATTTTGACTCATAATCAGTGTTTAATGTTTGATACAAAAGCCAGGCTTTTTGTAGTTTATGACTTCAGTTATCTGTCAATATGGTTTTTAAAAAAACGACTACTGACATCGAAGGCTTTATATACATTTTACATATTGATTTTTATGTATGGTATTTTTTGATTTCTACTAATTTCAAGGCATCTCATAATTATTTTTTTTTTGGTAATGTTGTAGGATTAGTTAACTTCTTTCATTGCATTTGTGTGCACTTTTTTCATTGCTTCCAGCTCTAAGGATGGCTCAGTCGGTCAGACTGCCTTACTATGCAATTTAGTACAGACAGGGTATATTTTTTTAAGACTTTTTTTTAAACTAAAAGCATTTAACTGAAAAAATAATTTTGCCCAGTTAGTGTCTGAAAATATTAATGCGGCTGTAAGGGTGGTAATGCCAGTCGGTCCATTCTATATAAAGAACATACAGTACATGAAATGGGTTGCCGTGGGAGTTTATACAGAGTCATGACCTCCAAAGAAAATTTGAATGTGTCCAATGCTTTGTATTTGGACATAAACCAAACTATTTTCATTCCCATCCGCTGTACCTTGCTATTTTGTACTAATTAGCGATGTTAATCTAAGATGATAAACATTATTAACTTTACACCTGCTAAACAACAGCATATGTCATTGTGACTGTGTTGGCATGCTGATGTTAGCATATAGCTCAAAGCACCAAAGTGAGTACAGCTTCACAGAGCTGCTTGCATGGCTGTTTGTCTTATTTAAAGAGTAACTATAAGGTACTGAAGAGAGGAAATGAATGATGACACTGCTCGTACCACCGTTACCTCTACCGCCACTCAGTTTGGAGCTTTAACTGTCTCCCGGTTCTCGGATATATCAAAAGAAAACACAGATGCCTTTCAAAGCCTTTAAGCAAGTAGGCTACTGACTTGTGCCTAAATCTGGCCCACAGTGCTTTGTAGCATTTTAGCTTAACAAACTTAACAGTTATATCTTATTCCATGGTAACATCAAGGACTTTTGCCGTAAACCTTGTCTGGCTGGCTGGAGATGAGGGAAAATAATGATGGCGATGGGATGAAAGTAAAGAGGAATACATTGGAGAGTAAATCAAGCTTTCTTTCTAGCACTACTTTGTGGGAACAAATACTAAAATGTGCAGAAGAAAAAGGTATAATTGAAAAGTGCATTGGATAGTTTTGACAAGAATTTGTTCTGTCTCTATTCAAAGAGGGACAATCAAAAGGCTGCTGCATATCTCAGTGTAAGCGAGGACCTTGCTCACCTGACGCAGAAGGGAGCGGTGAGAGGAGATGGATGGCAGCACTAAAGTGACAGAAAGCAAGGCACAAAAATGAAGTGTGCTGGTGAGGGAGGAGAGATTTTTATGGGCAGATGATGGATAGTGCAATCCGGGGGCAGGGAAAGAGAAAGTGGGTTGTGTGTGTGTGTGTGTGTGTGTGTGTGTGTGTGTGTGTGTGTGTGTGTGTGTGTGTGTGTGTGTGTGTGTGTGTGTGTGTGTGTGTGTGTGTGTGTGTGTGTGTGTGTGTGCGCGCGTGTGTGTGTGTGTATGAGTGTACAGTATATGTATATACAGTATGTGTATATGAGATTTATCCAGGGGGGGTAACCAGGGAGCCTCAGAAGTCTCAAGCCTCAGTTTGGATTGACTGCCAGAATATGTCAGACTAAATTACATCACATACATGCGACTTCAAAAAATATGTAGATTTTCCCTACGAAGGCAATGTGTTGAGAGAAATTACCTCAACTCTGTGGCATTGGTTGAATTGTCACCCTGAAGCTTGCCAAAGCTTAACAATGTTCCTGTCAGGCCTCGTCCTTGTAAAGACCTACAAAAAGAAAATGCAGTGATCACCATTCTTGACCTAAGTCTGATGTATCGCTCCTTCACACAACAAGCCTCCCCGCGTTTCTGGAAAAATCTGAGCTACATATTCTGTCAGGCGCAGTGAATCTCTTTCTTTCTTTTTTTTTTCAGCCTTTTTTCCTCTGCTCCTCTGCCCTCACCACAGCATGCTCGAGCCAGCGCAGCTTGTGACAAATAAACTACCAAACAAGGTCAGCCAAGAGACATTTATCCCCTCTGCATACCTAGCCACCACATCAGTCTCACCTTAAGAAGCCTATGGGAAGACATTACAATGGAACACACTCTCACTGTAGTTGATAAAGAACCATAAGCACTTTTGCAGGCAAGCAGGCTCTGCATTATATAAGCTGCGATACAAGTAGATCCCTATCAGACTGTAGTGAGCACCCACATTTGTACTTTATGTCTGCGACTTATACTTGTATGCAAAACAGAACCGACAAGCTGCTGGCAGCAGGTTAAATGAGCTGTTTGGTCTGTCTAAATAAATAATTGGGAATTATGCTAATGTGGTCTTTGACAAATTGTTCACTTTAAAGTGACAATAACAGTTGAACATTGCTTTATGTGTGTTAATCAACCAGAACGGGAAGTGTACTGTTCATTTGGAATGTAATCGTTTCATTGCAAAAATTTCTTGGTGGCTACAAACTAAATCTTTAATATCCCAGTTTGATTTAAAGGATATGGCTAGTGATAATCTCTATTTTCTGTTTCACAATACTTTGTGGCCTCTTCACTGTCTGTGGCACTCAGTACCAAGTTCATTCCTTTCAAGTGAAGATATTACTGTTTAAAAACAGCTCACATACTGTATAAATACATAAGAAGACATGATGATGTGAAATTTAAGCAATATGCGTGGGAGGCCATGCTTTGACAATAGATTTGAAAGAGAGAAGTGGAGATCAGATCATTTCCTGCTTAAGAATAAAGAATTTAAGGATGAAATTCAACAGGGTGTTGAAGGCTACATCTAGAATAATGACAGCAGAGAAGTAACACCTATTGTGTTGTGGGATGCAGCAAAAGCAGTGATTCATGGAGGGATGAAATTATACAACACACAAAATGAAATAAATGCAATAAAAAAAGGCAGAAAACAGAAAAAGCTATTGGCTTGATGAGACAAATTTAAAAAAAAATATCACTGAAGAATCAAAAATGGCAGAATGTGTATTAGAAAATATTATCGAACTCTTTATGAGGACATAGAAATGTAATAACAATGGAGGGAATCTATATTGGAGCCTCATTACAGTGATGGATGATCAAAATTCAGTACAAAAAAAGCAGGATAACAGCCAGAGAAGAGTCAGATACACACAAGTTTTACTTCAAGGAGGTCCAAGTTTGTGTAAATTATTTATTTGTATTTTGGAGAAAGAAAAAGTATGGCATCCCACATTCTGTAGCTCTTTATTGTAACTGTTAAATACCAATGTAGCAAATTTCCAAATCAAACAGAGATACAATTTTTAAACATTTTAAATCTTGCAGGTTAATGTCAGATAATATTAAAAGCACTATTGTTTAGTTAGAGCAGAAGTTAAAGCTCTCTCTTGATGCTGACTAAACTTTAGCTCTTTAACCGTTATGTTCAATACACGCATTTGGTTATAAAAAACTTCAATTACAGATTTTATTCCTTCATCAACCAGTTAAATTACCGTTTACATTCATGTTTGTCCACACTCATGTAGTACATGTAGTTAAGACTTTGAATCAATCCTTAAATGTTTCAAGCTCATTTTGATACAACACCATATGGAATCACAACACTGAAGTAAATTACAAGACTGTGGAAAAAAGACCCCTCACAGAGATTCAATAAGATGGAAAAGTCATTCAAAAAGTCCAACTTCTGAAGACAATGGTTGAGAACAAGAAATATGGAAGGTGTGTTTTAGAAAAAAAAAAAAGGGACTTTCAATCATTACAATGCAGCAGATGGTTATTCACCAGCTTGTCCTCTCTCCTAAGACGGATGCACGAGCATGTTGCTGACTTCTTCTAGCATGTATGAACACACAAGGTAAACACACACGTGTGTCAAACAAATAATCAAACACAATTCAATAGTGCCTTTTTCTAGCTCTGAATTCGATGCCCCAGTGAGTTTTTGCATTCATAGAAAGAGGTCCATTGTATTGCCTCAAAATTAACTACAATTTTTCACCCCTAATCTATCCAAGAAAAGGCTGAAGAGAGGCACTGGCTGGAAAGTAAATTACAAACTCTAAATGATAATTGAGGATTGACTTTAAATAACTAAATGCAGTACAGGTGTGGTGTATGTTATTCTTCCCTGAGTACAAAACACATTTGCTAGAAGCCTCTTTATCAATGCTGCTACATCATCAAATCTCAGGTAATAAGTAGGGAAATTAAAATGCTATCAAAACTCAAGTTAATGATTACCAAAAATCCTTCATGGCTGCCCGATGTAGATAGTGTTTTCTCTGTCCATTGTCCTGAAGGCAGAACATGCTGGTGCTGAAACCAGACACTCTCCAGGATTAGAAGGAGAACCACTAAGGCAAATGACTGTTGTGAATACTAATATAGAGAATGACCTAGACAGAGCATTTGGCAGAGTCTTGAAAAAGATGGCTGACCCTAAATAAGTCCAAGGAGAAAAACAGAAAGGGGAGGACAGAGACTTCAAAATAGAAGACAGTAAGTGGGAAGATGGGAGACAAGAGTTTAATAGAAAGAGGTAGAGAGGGCCGGGGGGAAATGAAACTGACTAATGAAATAAGATGTTAGACAAGAGTACAAGAGAATATAACTGTCCTCGACATAGGGGGTGTCCGGTACTCACATGTGGACACCGTGTCTAAGAAGCGAACTTGCGTCACACACGGTGTCCTCCTCCACTTCCTCCTTACCGCCCCACAGGATCAGGGGAGCCCTCATTATTTATCACCAGTGGAATTTGGCTTTATTAGAGGACTCAACTGTGGTCTCTCTCCCAGTGACTCACCCGCCATTACTCCACGTCTGTTCTCTTCTCTGTTGGGCAGAGGCGGCAGGGTGGTAATTGTGATTCTCTCTGGTTAACGGGAATCCCGCAGTCATGTCGTCCACCCACGCCCCTTTGACATTCAGGAGGCTGCGATAAATGAGTTGTGGAATCCCGTAGATGATGTGGAGGATTAAAGGTCTTAATTTGTTCGCATTATGAGGAGGATCCACTACACAAGGAATGACAAAATGCAAAACACTCTGCTCATTGGCTCATGTTCTTCTCACGTCTTTTCATCACTCATCTCCTACTCTTCTGGCTTCCCCATCAGACACGTGGAAGTATTTAATCTTGCTGATACATACAGGAAATCTGTTGATTTAAAACAGGATTGCACTATTTGTTTTCAAAAGCAGCTTCCTTTCCAATTAGGAAACTAATAATTTTAAGTGTCTGAGGGACGTTCAGTGACATACAAAATGCTCTTCCCTGATGTGTACAGTGAATTCCTTCAGCAGTGGAACAAGTACATCATCCTGCAGCTCTGGATGGTGTTGACAGTGTTGAGCTGCCCCTTTGCTCTACAAAGGCAGCTACTGCTGTCAGCTCTGTCATCTGTGTGCTACTGAACTAAAGAAGGCTCTCTTTCTGATGGCGAGGCAGAGAAGAGCCAGGGAAAGCTCCTTGAAGCAAGTCAAACAGTCACATCTCCCTCTGCAGCACTCTCTAACAGCAGAGCCTCTTAATTCACACGAGATGTAAAATGTTTTATATCTTTATGGGTATAATTCTCAAGTTAGACCAATAACAGGCTCTGCTTGTCAGGCAAAATGACTGACTTCTTATTGGCTGAATGACATAAAGACACCACACAGAAACAAAAGAAAATACTATGGCTGCATTCTGAATGGCATACTTTTTCTTTAGATTTTTGGTACGTACTGCAGCTACCCTTACACGTATGTAATTATGAACTGTTGCATGTAGTATTCACACAATTTGGACATCCTACTTTGTCATAAACCCCTTTGAACCCTGTTGGTCATATTTTTTTAGATCTGTGGTGCAACATTTCAAGTAAAAAAGAAAAAAGTTGCCATTTGGAATAAGAACGTTTCCTTTTTTTGCCTCGTCTTCCTCTATCTTTTGCGAATTGCAACCAGGTCAAGCATTAACACCACCAACTCTCTCTGCAGCTCAGTCACTGGGATGTATCTTCTGCTGTGCAGACGAGTGTGGGTCAGAACAGCCACAGAAGCATGCTGCTGGCCTGCAGCTTGCTAAATACGACCGGATGTAGTAGGATACGGTATTTTTGGCATCCTGCATTTCACATACTATGTATTGGGACATCATACATTCTTTTTTTCGGCATACTAAATAGTATAGAAATATGGGCATTGGAATGCACAGTAGTCTAATGTATTCTGTATTGTATCTGAGATATGTACTGTAAATGGTAAACGTCAGTTTGGG
Source organism: Embiotoca jacksoni (assembly GCF_022577435.1). Taxonomy (NCBI): domain Eukaryota; kingdom Metazoa; phylum Chordata; class Actinopteri; family Embiotocidae; genus Embiotoca; species Embiotoca jacksoni. The sequence continues at coordinate 7,623,905 of NW_027185230.1, forward strand.
ACTACTGTACATGTGCAGTACATGAAAGGTGCAGCATCTTGCTTCATACAGAACTGAGATGCTAATTTCACAAAATCATCTCTGCTATTATTGGCGGCCCCTGCTGGCTGTTCAGCAACACTCCAAATGATTCCACAGACACATTAAGTGTCACTCGAAGCTCGATGCCACAACTAAGTACAGTAATAACTAATAAGAACATGACAGGTTGAGGTGTGAGGAGCTGAATCATCTCAGACTGACAAAGCTGGTAACCTATTATTAATACAGTATTATTATGATTTGACGTCATCTTTTGCTATGTCTTTGTTGATCGTTATTGGTAACTTGTTTGACTGTCATTAATTGGTCAAAAATAAATCAGTGTAACCTAATTTGGTAAATGAGGGCTTTTAAATTGAAACTGGTACAGGAAGTCGTGGCATTTGAGCAACCACTGGTGCAACTTCACCTGTTGGTCATTGGGCTTCCAACCGAGCAATTAAGTAACTTCGTCATGCGCTTACTCAGTCAGTCACTCAGTGATAGGTGTTTGCATTGAGAAGGCAGACGGTTCCATCCGAAAGTTTTGGATTCTGTATACGATTATTTTCTTCGGTATTTAAAAAAAAAAAAAATCACCTAATCTTCTTCTGTGTGTCTGTGTGGTTATAGTTTGATATAATATTCAACACTCTTCTTTTAACATAACCAGTAGAAATTGTAAAAATATATAAAAGAATACATTAACACAATAATCAGTGAATTGATATTAAATGTACAGTAAATGGCTCCTTTCACAGTGATACATTACAAATAATTTGAGAGAGAGATTGTTTCTTGCTTTGTGTACTTGCCTTCACTCACAGTATATTGGTCAAGAGAGGACAGCGCACACCCAGAAGTGTACAAGTCAAGTCATAATGAAATAATTCCTATAAATCAATGATAAAGATGTAATGAACAAAAGACTTGCACTCCTAATGCCATATCAACTTTAATGACCTCCTATAAAATGTTCTAAAGTTTAAAATTTGAATATTTTTTTCCAGTTTAAAAGCTGCAATAACATGTCATATTTGAGGAACTCTGTCATATATTAATGCAGCAAAACAGACAGCTTCCTCTGAAAATATAGATACTCAAATCCAAACTGTGTATTATATGCATATCTCTTTTTGAATCTGTGTTAAGTATTTCCAAATTATTGTTCTCGCCCACATAGAATGATGGACTTAGATTCACAAGCTCTATTTCATATAAAACCATGCAGTGCGAATCTTAGAAAATTGAAGAAAATGAATACAAAAAAATTTCAGAAATGGCAGGAGATGAGTTGTCATGTATGCCTGCCCACTGCAGTGTAAGCAGGGGGATTTACAGTGTTGTGAAGAGTGATATAACTCTAACAGGGCAGTCCTCCAATCTCATTACTGATCCAGAATCACCTCTGATTCTGATGCTCTTAGGATTCAGCTAGTGTGTGTGTGTGTGTGTGTGTGTGTGTGTGTGTGTGTGTGTGTGTGTGTGTGTGTGTGTGTGCGTGTGTGTGTGTGTGTGTGTGTGTGTGTGTGTGTGTGTGTGTGTGTGTGTGCGAGAAGTGGGAAGGCTTTCTCCCTACGTGACACCCATGCCTATCCCCACCTTGTCTCACCTTGCCACTGCAGCACATCTCCCCTCTTCCATTTCTCCTCTCCTCCATCCTTCCCTCTGTACTAAATCGCTCGTAACATCGGCTCCCAGGTGACATATTTCCACTATGGCACTTAATACATTCCTGTGCTCGCTGGTTGGCTGAGGGACAGTGGTTTGATTCTCTGAGAGGTAAAGGACAGACCGGTTGGAGAGAGGGGAGGAAAGCTGACAGAAGATGGAAAAGGTGTGAAATGAGGAAGTGTGTGGAGAGAGGAAGGTGGGAAGAAATTTTGATTAAAAAAATGGAAAAACTGAAATGGAATAGGAACAGGAAGGACTGCTGGGTTTCACTTTGCGCAGTCTGTGCCGCCTTCAAACACACGGGCCGAGAAATGAAGCCCTAATGATGTTGCTACAGTTAAAGTCAGTTGATCTCCAAAGTCGTTCGGATTCATCCTCGGGGGGAATGGACGTCTGTTTCATGGTAATCCTTCCAGCAGTCGTTGAGATATTTCACAGCTGCAAAGATGTTTAATTTAAAACCAACACTGTTCATCTGATGTTGGCACAAGAGGAAAAGTTAGAGGATCATCAAAGTCTTCACGCTTCATTCTTACATGTTTTAACATGGAATTCAGTATACATAGAATTAGAGAGTTCAGTCTGGACCGACAGGCATCCCCATCTCTACAACCACATCAATAATTTGCAAACAATCGACAGTGAATAGTTGGTAGGAATTTTTTTCAGGCCATGTGTTTTACTCTGGAATAAGTGTTCAAAGATACACCTTTTTTTTTTAGTACAGTCCATGTATCTCAGTACTAAATTGCACTGTAATCTATATCATTTTTGCAGACATATTTCACTCTGAACCAAGGCATTGTCATAAGAGCCACACCACTAGAACAACTAAAAACCTGGTGTTTGCAATGTTGCTACCTTTTTTGCAAAGCACAAGTTTTAAATAAAGTTTCCACGAATTCATATTTTCATGGCTGATGTCATCAAGTTGCTTGCTGGTTGTTGTTTTTTCTAAGTATTATTTATGATTTTAAAAATGGAGTAAATCCTCACATTTGACAATCTGGAACCACAGAATGAATCGGTAACATTTTTGCTTGATAAACAACCTGATCAATTATCAAAATTGTTGATTTTCTCTCCACTTTCTGGGCAGCTACCGATTGTAGTATATGTTGGAATCAGATTTCACTTTAGAGAGGCTTAAAACTTGAGTTTAGTGACAGGGATTTTTTTATTTTTGGTTGGTAAGTTTTACATTTTGGAAATTAAGTTTAATTTGGAAAACTATCATCAAAGGCCCTTCTGACAGCTGCCAATTAAAAGTGCTTAACCAAATGGTTGTTTTTTTTAGTTTAAAAGGTTCTGTTTGGCATCCAACAGGGCCATTTATAAATAAAATTGTGTCAACTCTATGGCATTGATTCAAGTCAATAACAGAACATTTGAAATAGCAGACTTTATGCCGGAAGACTTATAACTTCACTAAGTAGTAAAGAAAGGGAACAGGACACCTCTGCCAAGAATGTGATGTTCTGGATGTGTTTGCATCATATAAAACTAGAAAGAAATCTAAGACACCATAAACAGGCTTATTGTTTTGTCAATGTTTGTGACTACAGCAGCATGACTGTGTTATTTACATTTCTCACATCCCAAGAAGAACTTACTCTCCTGTAACTCCTACAGAGTTAGCAGGTGTTATAATGTAAACAAATTTGAGCGGGAAGCGTCCGCTGGGTATATTTAGGCTCTGCCCCGAGTCAATGGTGTTACACTGCAGATGAATGAGAGACTAGGCCAGCGTTGGCTGTCCTCCTGGAGGCTGAATGATGAATTATGGAGGCCTGCTTGTCTCTGTTTACTCAGACAAATGTGCCCTTGCTCAGTTCATTCACTTCCAGCGAGCATTTGAAAGAGAGAAGGAGGGGGGAATGTTAAGATAGTAAAATTGAAGCACAGTGTTTAAACCAGACATCAGCTGACGACTGATTTCCTTCTCACGTTGACAAAAACGCTGCCCGTCAGTCCGTGAACTCTCTTGGTTCATACCCAAAACATCAGGAACAACGTGTCCTTTGCAGGGAGGCTAGTGATTTACTGCAGCTCCGGGACATTATGATGAAGCTGAATGTGAAGCCAAAGTGCCAGACAGCATCTGTCTGTCCTGTACTGCAGCTTTACTTCCTTCACAGCCACGAACAGACGGACAGAAGGAGAAACAGCTGGAGGGTCGAGCATATATCAAAGAATTTGATATGACAAAGAACAGCTGACAGACAGACGTATGGAAATACATGGAAGAATAGACAATACACACAGAAAAGGGCATGTAAGCTGCAGTGTGAACCCTGAATGACACTGTATGCAGAGATGAACAAAACTCACTTCTTGCATTATTGGATTTTTTTTTTTTTTTTTTTTTTCCAGTGGATAAAACAAAGTCAGCTTTCACAGTGAATTCTGAGAAGTGCATTTAAACTAAATCAAGACAAAGTATAGATCAAGTAATAAAGTTAAATATATTCCACTGATATCAACATACAAAATACAGTACAATGACAGGGTAAACAATGTTCAAAGCAACCCACTGGTATGAATGTGGAACAAAACAAAAAAGGCCCTGACCAACAGCTTGCATCAATAAATGTGTTTTTCACAGATCAGATCCTAAAACTAAGACTTTAGTTTATTTAGTCTTAAGAGCCTTGAGCAGTTTTTGTCAGTACCACCGGTAGGTTGACATCATTGATTTTAAATGTTGTAAAATATACTCATCTTAACGTTCCCCTTAACATGAATTGTAATGGTTTTGATAATCCCCTGATTTTTTTTTTTTTTAGTGCAATCATTATGTAAAAAGTTTAATTTAGTTTTTTTTTTCTTGCAGTGTTGGTGAGCAAATATTAACATATTACACCTGCTTCATTGGGTTTTTTTTTTAGACACTAGTATTAAGTCAAAGCCACAGTCTGTGTACAAAAATGGACGTAGCTTCTGGGTCTGAAAAGTGCTGCCTATGCAGAAGTGTCATGAAGTGCAATTGCAGCCTGGTGCCAATAGACTGCCATTGAACTTCTCAAAAAACAATAATTTCTTTCCACGTAATGTCATCACTCCTTCTGATTGGTTCTCTGGCAGTCCATCTAATAATAATCCCATCGTTAATTAGATATTAGGCCTCAAAAAGCGGCATATTTGGGGGCGTGTCTGTTTTGATTGACAGTCCTGGGTTGCAGTCAAGTAGGCGGGTGTAGTGTTCTCAGATAACCAGTTAGATTGAGTCAGATCCAATGGTTGCTCCTCCCCAGGTCGTCCAAATATGGTCACTTCTGGCTCCCAAAAAAACAAAATGACGAAGGCAAAAATGTCAGACTTGGGGCTTCAAAAAAGGCAGTTCACAAAACCAATGAGTGATGTCACAGTGGGTTGCGGCTTGGTCAGACACATCTGTGCCTGTACAGCCTCATAGAGCTAGCAGTGCGGCTGTAGATGCTTCATACAAAGTGCAGTAAACAGAGGAAAACCTAAATCTAATCAGTATTTGGTGAGACCAACCTTTCCGTTTAACCCAGCATAAGAATCTAAACATTTAAAGTGCCTAAAACATTTGCGCAGCCCTGCACGTCTTCTGATAAGTAACAATAAATGTCAGCGCAGAAATACCAAAAATATTTTTTAAGGTACATCTGAAATGGTGCTGCCATGACACTTGTGGTTTCACAAGCATATCCGATCAAGCAAATTGAAAGACGGGCAGAAAGACAATTGACAGATGGACATGCAGAAAATAGAGTCAGGGTCCAACAAACAACAAACAAGCAGACAGATAGCCAGACTGACAGGGAGACAGCGAGATGACAAAGGGCACATTGATCTGATTAAACTCCTTTGCTTCCCAGCTCTCTGCTCTTTCTTGGAAAAGGTCATTTCTTTCTGACTGGGTTTCTCACTCACCGTGGCCTAATACCCCCGAGGGCAGCCCTGCCAAAGAGCCTCAGACCTCTGTGAGTTGGCAAACAATGAGAGAGAGACAATTTACTGTAGGAAGAGGGGTTTTCCTGCCATGAAAACAAAGAAGAGAACAAGGCATGGCCAGTGAGACAAATGGAAGAGCGGAGAGGCAGAGAGGAGCTAAATTAGGGAAGAAACTGGTGAAAAGGAGTGGACTCACACAATTTTAAAGGCCCGGATGAATAAACTATAAATTAGATCGAAATGCAGCTAAGCTGGTACGTGTCCACTGAGAAGGAACCACATGCAGAAATGAAAGCTGGACGGTAGGGAGGGGCTCGTGGTGACGGTCCATTGGAGCCAGAATCGAACGGGCAGGCGAGCGAAGAGAGAGAGAAAGGAAAGTGATAAATGAGCGGTCAGCGGATGGGTGAGCAATGGGAGACCCTGCTGTTGACGGACTGTCTTAGACCCCAACACTGCTACACACACCAGTTTTGAGGGGAAGGACAGTGCTCTGGTCAGTTAAGTCATATTCACTTATACTGAAAAATATAGTCCGTAAGTAAACATCAGTTACGGAAAATATTTTCTTAAAAGAATTTTGTTGTTTTTTTCCTGCTGATTTTGAATGCATCAAGTGACTGACCCACAGTCTTTTCAGATATCTACCTGTGCATTCAATAACTTTACTCCTGTCATCCCATCACTCTCCATCGATTTTACTTAAAATCACAGCTCTGAGCTCCTTTTATGTGTCCTGGTTGCTTTGCGGGATCATGGCATTCTATTATATTTCCATACACACATAATGTTACGTATTCCCACATTTCTGATGGTTTTCTCTCTAAAACAGTCGCACATCAGTGAGATTAGATGCTCTAAATAGCTCTAGATTGGATACCCTTATATCTGTTTGTCAAACGATGGACCGTTTGTATTTTGTAAAAAACGAGAGCCTAGTGTTTCCACCTCACTGTTGTATTCTTCTGCAAACCAATTAAGTTGAAGTTCACATCCATAGCTGTCCAGACTCGTATGAATTACGTAGTGAAGTCTTTGAAGGAATTCTTGTGTGTTGGCAATGTACATGTGAAATATGTATCACAATCTGCCCTTCTGTTGCTGTGTAATTGTGTTGAATAATGTCCAGAACATTATAACGTCACAGTGATGTTGATCTTTGACCTTTTGCGTCATTAGTTTGTCCTTTTATCCTATTAAACATTTGTTTGAAATATTTTCTTAATTAATGTGTAAACTCTTGAATTAGGGCCACAAATTTATAACATGACCTTTGACAACCGAAATTTAATCAGTCCATCCCTGAGTCCGAATGAAATTTTGTGCCAAATTTGAAGAAATTCCCTGAAGGCGTCGCAGAGATATTGCGCTGACAAGAATGCAATGTGCGAACAGATAACATGAAAACCTAATTCCTCCGACCACGGCAATCGCCAGCATAGAGCCATAAACAAAAAGCGCACAATTACATCACTGTAAAGCTGAATTTTTTTTTCTACAGCTGAGCAACTCTAATAGTCATCAGATCAGTTGTAAATATATCTTCAACTCATTTAAAACAAATCCTGAAATACAACCTGAAGAAGCCAGATGTAAAAATATATCATTCACGTCATTATATTCTTCATCTGCCCTTTTTAGGCTCTAGCAGCTACGTGGGAGTACTTCTGTTGTGCTGAGGATATTCAAAACCCACAGCTGTGTTTCTGTCTGGAGAAAAGTTAGTCCTCTTTTTAGAAGCTGGTGACGTGCTTGGACACTGGGGTGCTCTCACCTGGTGTTTCCAAACAGCAGCTTTAACGGGTTATTATTAGCCGGGCAGAGAGCTAAAGAAAGCAGCAGCTATGTTCAGACCTTATGCTGGATCAGCCAGCAGCTGTGACTCCATCTTTGTTTTCATCCTGATCTGCTGATGTATCACACAGCACACAACACACGGGACCATCACTCCCACACTCACATCCACAGCCATATTCTTAGTATCTCATACGTGTTTCTCTTTTACTGCACATCTCCATGGACATCTGCACTCAATGGGCAGTTTGAGACTTGACATAGAATCAAATCATATTTAATGAACTTTGTGCAATGGTGAGAAACTTGGGATAAAAGTGACTAAAAAAAAAAAGTTATTTATAGGCTCACTGTCCTGCTTGTTCAGTTTCACTGACTGATATTTTTCTTGTGTAGGATTGCAGCTTCCCTTCCGAACAGAGGGGCCAGAACTCTTGGTCTTGTTGTGGCAAAAAGAAATGCATGACCCCACCTTTTTTGTTGTTGTTGTCCTAATTGTCCTCAGCCACCACTGGTGGTAGGAGTTGTTGCTGATGGACATTAAACTTCAAAAATAATAATTAGCCTTTTTTAAAGGAAGCGTTCTCCCTTTTTTCAGAGCAGGGTCAGAGAGCGATCATCTGACACTCGACCCCGCCTCCAGCTTGGCCATTCATAAAAACTGTAAAGTGAAGCGGACTTTTTTCTCTTATTCTATTTAACCTTAATATTTATCATTAGTTGCTCTCTGTTAAAGTTATCTCACAAATGTTCTGATCATCGTAGAGTTACCACGCTCTATATTTCTTATCAACCCCAAGTAAAACGTGAAGAACGCATACTTTTAATTGACAGTAATTGAGTTTAATTATCGCCTGCAACCGACAACGCTGTTCTTTTATTCTCTTTAGTAAGACCAACACAAATTTAGACAAAATATTTAATGACAGCTGAAAGGAATTCTGTAAAGGAAATAACTGTTACTGTTGTGATTGTGTCTCCTGTTTGGTGGATTGTTGTTATTATTGACTTTCTGTTTGATCACTTTTACTCAAACTTTCCTTCAAATACTCGTGATCATAGCCACTGCAGAAACATGTAAGGTGCACAGATGTTCTCTTGTTGGTCCCGACGTCATGCATCATGTTTCCCCGGTAGCAAATGATCTCATTTCATCTGAGACAGCAGCATTCTTCCCTCACTTAGAATAATGAAATGCTTACAGGTGGGCTGCAAATTTCACACATATTTCTGCATTTTATCTTTAGAAATCAGGCAATCAGTAGAAAGGGTTTTGACTGTTCTTGTTGCAGGGATGTGAAGGCGTTGAAGTGGTGTATACGAAGGCAGTTGAGTCAAGCAGAGACTGAAATCTGTTATGTCCATGAGTGTTTCGTGACTGCGCAGGGGTGTCGACATATGAGAGTTCCAGCACATTTACTGAAAATGTTTAAGCATTTTATTTATGGATGAGGGGTGAAATGTGTAAAGTAAAATATGAATCATCACCTCTGCAAGGCCACATATAAAAAAAAAACAGCTAAACCCGCCCTCCTCTGTGGACGCAACAGCAGCATGTAGTCTGTGGTGATACAAAAGACAATCTCATTTTCTTCTTATCGCTCCATCCTGTACAAGCCTGCGGCAGTGATCAACTGATTCACACTGAGACAGACAGAAACCTAGACAAAAAAAAAGGGAAACTATTTAGAGATAACAGACAGACATAAATTACAGGAGCCTACTGAGCCCTGAGCTGATGAAGCAAGCTTTCAGTAAAAAATGACTTTGTACTCTGCCGGATCCTCCATCTCTCACTGAAAACAAAACCGTGTGGCATTTATATCTGTAGATAACACAACACAACCTTATTTGTTACCAGTATGCGATGAATATTTGTGGGAAATTGAAATTTGGCTCTGTGGGGGCCCATTGTTTTGCCACTTACAGTGTGATTCAAGCTACTTTCTGCTTTTACATGCCACAGTTATTTAAGAAATAAGCTGTGTCTTGATAACTGATTAATTGTTCTGGTTATATTTCAAGTAAAAATACCCCCAAAATTCTCTGGTTTCAGATTCTCAAATATGATGATTTGCTGCTTTTCTTTGTTATATGACTTTTTTTAAAAATCTTTAGGTTTTGGACTTTTGGTTAAATAAAACCAAAAATGTCTTAACGTCATGTTTTTTGAGCAGTCAATGAATAGAGAAAATCAGAGGATACATTAAAAATAATCATTGGTTGAAGCTCGTTCTTTTGTCCTCATATTTAAAATTGTGTGGAAATGAATGAAATGAAGAACGTGACGGAGTGATGAACCTGATTTTAAAGCGTTTATGGACGCTGCAACTGATGTTTCGAGTAGTGTGTGAAATATGAAAACACTAGTGAAAAAATGCCCACCATAAATTCCAAGGGGATGTCAGATTGTTTTGTGTTAAATTTGCAGTGATAGAAAACAAAGAGAATAAGCACATTCTCACATTTCGGGGGACACTGATTCAAACTATAGTTCGACATTTACATTTTTGCTTGAGCCAAATGAGCTTCCAGGTTGCCAGGTATACTTTGTGTATGTCTGTAGTGTTCCTATTTATTTATTTATTTATTTATTTTCATCACCATTTGATCCGTCTCTTTTGGCCTGCCCTCTTTGTGGGGTTTTGACAGCTAGGTGTCAAAAGCATGAAGTAAACTAATACCTTCGACAGGGGCTGCTGAACATGTATCCGTTTCTAATATTCAGAAAACATCTAGTCTCACAGTTAGTCACAGTGTGGGCTCCTTCAATACCCTCATTAGCAGGTAACTTCATCCTACTGAATAGACATGTAAATTAAATACAGATTCCTCTCTACTGTTGTAAACACCACTCTAATTAGATATAATTAAATGGTTGATTATATACAGTGCTAATCAATCAGGATTTGGTGTGACCACCCTTTACAACAGCATCAGTTCAAGGTACTTTACTGCGGGGGGTTCTCCAAACATCTTGGAGAATTTACCTTAGTTCTTCTGTGGATTTAGTGTCTTCTGTCTCTTCATGTAATTCCAGACTAACTCCGTGATGTTGATATCAGGGCCCGGTGGGGGCCATACCACCTGTAGCAGGGTTGCTTGCTCTTCATGTAGCTAAAGATAGAGCTTCAGAACAAATCATAGACCTCCTTAATGGAATTGCATGATGATAAGAAACTTAATATCTAATGTAGAAAAAGCATATTCACAGTACTGTATATAAATAACTCCCCCTAATGTGTGTAACAAATCAGTGTTCCTGCCTGAGCTCAGGGTTTCTGTATCACGACTCCATCAAACAAGCAGATAAATGCAAAATATTTTTGAAAGCATTTAATTTGCATTTGTGTTCAAATGCAGACTGCAACATTAAAGACACAGAAAACTGATTATGTGCAATAAGACATTACCCACACAAAACAGTCCCAGAGATGACTCCGTCGCCATGGACGCAATTGTACCTCGAAGGAGTCTTGGTGCTGCAGGTACATCTATCAGGAGCTTTTCACTAAGATGGGAGCATGTTGACTGCTGCTCATGTGCAGGAACAAAGCACAGGTCTCATGTTATGGATGGCAGAGACAAATTGAGAGGGGAAAGGTTTACAGAAGTGGTCGCTGCAGGCTGACAGCGCGGTGAACTGGAGGGTAGTGAAGAGAAGGGGCTGCAGCAGAATGATCTCACCTGCGAGGCCTCCGTCTGAGATGCTTTTGAGGAGAACCCCAGGTGCAGTCAATCCTGAATCCACATCCAAGATGTAGTCAGATACATTTTGCCAACACTGTATCTGTCCTTTGTCTTGCATATAGCTGTTACCCAGCACTTGAAGAGAATTTACGGATTTATTTGTGCATCCGGCTGCAGCGATGCACAAAAGAAATCTGATTCGTTGAAATTAACTGATGGAGATCAATAACGCATGTATTGTCGCTTTGTGTGTGGATTGTTCTTTGTTTGTGTAGAGGGTTTTTTGGTGAATGACTTGTTACTTATCTATTGATTTTTTTATTTTTTTTTCTTATGAAGAGAAATTGTCAATGAGACTAAGATGCGACGGCAATCCCTGCGGCTCTGAGGCACAGTGGAGGTAAACCGGGTGACGTGTTAATGTTTAACAGGTGAAATATCTACCATATTTACCATCTTAAAAATGATCATGTCAGCCTGTTCAAACTTTCTAATTAGCAATATACATAAGGTATGAAGTCAGTCTGATGGGAATTTTGCAGGTATTTAGTCATGAATCAAAAGTTGTACACAAAATAGAATTTCCAGCAAAATCACAAATGTCTCCGTGATGCAGTTTGGACCAAAATGCTCAAATTCTCAACAATGAGCATCACAACACATGACTGAAACATTTGGAAAGAGTCGTTGGCTTTGCTCGACCTCTCTGGTAGCGCAGCAAAAATGTCTGACACAAGATAATCCGAGGTCCACAGAAATATGTCGTCCAAAAGATAAAAGTGTTATTTTTTTTCCCGAACGATATATGAATACAAAGCTCAGGAGTTAAGTGCAGTGTCTGTAGCGGCCTGGACTTTAGGATGTGAAGTCAGAAACTGTTGCTGTGTTCCAGACCAGGTACCTACGTACTAACACTCACTATTGTGAGTGCAGAAGTGCGTTCACACTGACAAATATTTAAACATGCAGTACACTATAAGTACCCGGATGGTGAACTCAAAATGTTCCACGATCTGAGTGTAAAACGCTGGACACTTTCCATTCTCAACGGTCGCCGTCTTGGCTACTGTATGTAACGGGAAAAGAAGGAGACAAAAGACGTAAAGTATTTTTGTTGAAGCTGCGGTTGCTGAGGAAGCCGCAGCTGTTGACACCACCGGAAAACACCTCACAAAAGATTTACTTTTTCACAAAGTCCCACCATACTGCTGCTGGATAGAAGCCATCAGTGTGTTTACTGTGTGTGTGTGTGTGTGTGTGTGTTAAACTGAGGGCACAAAAACACATTCAGTTCTGGGAAAAATAATTAAAGCTGGCAGATATTTTAGAGGGTGATGCATTGAAATGCTTTGGTTATTTTCTGTAAGTGTAGAATGGCAGTGTGCGAGAACACTACCCTGTCCAAATTCAAGTCATGCACAAGTCCTAACATCTCAGAGTATTATATCTTAGTAGATGAAGGAAAGTATATCATTTGGAACGCAGCCTGTCTCTTCCTACTCCAGGTAGCGTCACCTGCTCTTATCTCAACGTGGCTTCCAGACACTGCTTCCCATACTTAATTATTTTGGTTTATAGGCCTAATCTATGTCAAATTTTCAGTGTGCTGTGGACTGATAATAAAATGACTCTGTGTTACGTATTAACCTATAAACGTATTAACGGGAGGCTGTAGCTCAGAGTGGGTTGCACACCAATCGGAAGGTTGGTGGTTAGATCCCCAGCTCCTCCTGTCCACATGCCTGAGTGTCCCTGAGCAAGACACTGAACCCCCCCCCAAAAAAAATTGCTCCCGATGGTGTACCATCAGTGTGTTGCAAGTCAGAAAAATGAAATGAAATAATATCACCTGTACTCTATTCCTTTGAAGTTAAATAGTATTTAGGAAATTTAGGTTAAATTAAAGTATGTTCAGTAAGGGCTTCTGAAACACTTGTGTGCATGTAGGAGACCTTTCTGTGTTGACACATTATCTTTGTATTCACGCGTCACAGAGATGCTTTCACTACGGCAACAAAAAGCGTGACCCACTTACCTGTTTAAGTCCTTTTCGTCCCCATTTTCCCAAAACCCTGCAGGCGGGGGGGGGGGGGGGGGGGGGAAGAATGAGAGGCGATGACACCAGAGGGGGGAGGAGGAGGAGGAGAGACCAGGGTAGATGAAGAGGAGGAGAGAGAGAGATATGCATTACGTGGATGCGTGACCTTCCATAAATCAAAATGTCCATCTGTTTGAGGTCAGAAACTTCCCCTTGTCTCCCTTCCCCCCCCCCCCCCCCCATAAATGGTTCTCAAAATCTCTTGCTGCCCGTCTCAGTCCAGACGGGGTCATTGTCCGCCGACACTCCAGCGCCGTGGCTCCCCTTGTTCACTGCCAACCTTGTCTTTTCTGTCAAAAGTTTCACATTTCCCATTTCCAGGAAGCCCGTACTCATTCACCCCCATTTTTTTTTTTTTGGCCCTCCGCTTTCCTCCCCGTGACGTATTGATCGAGACGAATGCCACTTATTCCACTCTCGTTCGCTTCCCTCAGCCCCTTCTCGTGACCTAAATTCCCCCTTGTGTGCTCATTAATTAGCTGATGCGAGTCTGCCTTCCTCGGGGAGGGTGGGGGAGATTGAAAAAGCTCATTATAGGACACGTCAATAAGGTGGGATTAATCGTACATTGGGATGTGCGATCCACTGCTATGTGCCCACAGGTATGAAAGCTCCTAATATATGATAATCTCTGATAATAAACCGTTTACTCAGTCTGATGGTTGCATCCATCTCTCCTCTGTACATGTACTTATCCGTATGGTCTCTGGGGGTTGAGCGTATCTCTGTGACAGTATAGTAGGAAGGGGGAACATCCCGGACAGGTTACGAGCACCACAGACACACGGCGATAAAAACAAACATTGCTTTTAATCAGCGGTTTAGAGAAAGGCTTCATGTTTTTAGACTGTTGATAAAATCCTATAGTATATTATATTATAATGTTAGGTTTTGTTGTTAATTGAGCACTATTTATGCTGTTGAAGTGTCTGGTATTGTGCTGTTGCTTCTCATGTACATTTTGTACTATTTCCCATCATTTAAAAAAGAAAAGTGAGCGGCGCTTTAATGGAAGACAAAACTAATTCTTAGCTGCAGCCTTAAATGATAACATTGCAGTAAACTGAAGGACACAGACTACAACAACAAGTAGTGATTTATTAGTAACAATTGATTATCAAAAAACACACATATAGTCAAGTAATTAATGTCATATGTTACAGGCTTCTTGGTAAACTTCACCCATGTACAATTATTTGGGTGAAATGAGGGCACGAGTGGTTGTTTTTCCCACATGGGTCGTCTAAGGCTTAGTGACATTTACTTCATGGCACAGTTCCAGACATTACATCAGCACTTCATCCATTACAACGTCCCATTTAATAAAGCAGCGAAATATTCATTCTGCCAGACAACATCAATTCATTGTGCTTGGTTTAAAAAAATAAAAAAACAACAACAACAACAACAACAACAACAACACCAGTGCAAACACCATCATCTCATTGGTAAGCATCAAACGTTTACCAACCTCCAGTTTGCTCACACATTCTCTGTCCAGGCTCCATGTAACCATACGGGATCCCCCAACGTTTCTATTGCGGGCTTTCACTGTGAAGCTGCAGGCGCTGTAGCACCAGTATTTATGAAGATACTTAGAGTGAGGGTCACAGGGTGCTCTATCAAGCGGGAAGAAAACTAAATCATAAAACGTCGCACGGGTCGAGTATCGATTAGAGCCTGAATGGACGACTGATTTTAGATGATTAAAAGTATATTGGTATGTTGACGCATGTGTGGCCAATAAGTAACAGACAACTGCAGCATGGAGATGCCAAAGAGAGCTTGTGGTAGTTTAGAAGCAGTATTGGTAGTTTTTCCCATCAGAAAGCACTGAGAAGTTTGTTTTCAATTATAAAATGACACGCCAAGTGTTTCCAGTGGTCATAATTCTTTAGTTTAGGGATCATCGTCGCTTGTAGGCATCATCATCTTTATTTATTCTTAACTCTACATTGATCCGGTATTGAGTCGGAGTCGGACTCTGGTAATGTTGAGATTAGTGCTAAGTCAACAGAGACCAAATGAAAAACTACTTTTGCAATCAATTAATAATCTACTTTCTTTTTCAATTGATAGTTTCGGCTTCTCAATTGTGAGAATTTGTTGCTTTTCCTTTTATTAAAATCATGTGAATATCTTTGGGTTTGGGATTGTTGATCATACAAAAAGTAATTTCACCATCTTTTATTTGATCATTTAAAAAAATAAATGTGTTAGTTGAAACAAACGGTCATCACAATAAAGAACTTCAGCCCTTGTTATAATTAAGATTAAGGTAACTCTTAAAATAGTGTCATACACACCGGCATGCTAATCAAAGGTGTGTAATAACTTATTCAGTTGTGCATTAAATTATATTTCTGAAATGATTGTCCAGCTCTTGTGACTTGTGCATATAATCATCTAGGGCTTAGGTTACAAACAGTCTTTGCTTAAATATTCAATATATTTGATTATTCTTTTTAACTACTTAATATCACTTTTGGACTATCACGTATGTACACGACAAATATCTGTTCATTTCAATGGCATGCAAAAAAAACAACATTTGTGATCTTTTTAAAAAGCAGATTAGATCAAAATCAGTGGAAAGAAAATCTAGAACGCACTTTAGAGAGCCAAATAATCTGTGTTACGACATGTTCCTGCGATCGGCCCTGTGCACAAACTGTACGGAGACGAGTCGAGCTCCAGAGTTCACCCAGCCTGTGTCTGATAGATTGGAGCCAGAAAACAGATTGGGGGGGGAGGGAGGGAGGCTCTATCGCCAGCCGAGAGGGAAACTGGTGCTTTGAAGTGGATTGCGATCATTAATTCCCCGCGTGTCCCTGGCACACTGGTGACGATAAAACCGCGCCGACAGCCACGGCCGCGCAGCGTGCTGCTGGCTCTCTGTTTTTTTTTAAAATTACTGTTGTTTGGCAACCGGGTCTCGGCGAGGCTCGTGATAAAGACAGGAGTGTGTAACACATTAAAAGCAGCGATTTAAAAAAAAAAAGTTAAATTTAAAAAAAAAAAAAGGACCACTTATTTGCATTAAACTGGCCGACAGTCAGGACTGAACTGCTACGTACACTTGGGTGTTTGGTTCTCACAGTTTGCTACAATCAGCGGGAGGAGCACCATGTAGATGATGCTGGTTTAGTGGCAGTGAAAAGAGGTGAGAGGCAGTTTGTGTTCTGCAGGTGCTTGATAAGTTGCTCACGCTATCTCCATTACCGGCGGATATTCTTGCACGTATCGATAGCGATCATTGTCAGCGGTGGCTCAAATATAATACTAATATATATATAATACTAATACTAATAATGCTCTGCTCTCAGCACGTGTGCATGTACTTGTTATGCTGTGGGGCTATAAACCGGGTTCTCGGTGCAATGTTTAGTCCACAGCACGCCCCCCCCCACGTGATGTCACTTGATATTACCTTATTTTAGCACTGTTCCCGTGGCAACCCCCCCCCCCCCCCCCCCCCCCCCCCAGGTTAAGAACAACATTAAAGGCTCAGCTTTCTTAATAGTAAAACACAATACTCGCATATCAGTTTCTGAGATTTCTGCCACCTTAAATACCGGAGAGGTGATCGGCATTTTATTTGTGTTGCTCATACTCGTGAAAAACTGAAGCGACCAGAGCAACATCTCTCCCATCAGTAACCGAGTCCAGGATACTCCAGATAATCCTCCAACTGCTTCCATTGAATCTACTTTCTACTTAATCAGTCCCAACTTTTTTTTTTAGCTTGTGGCCCCTGAAGGTCAAGTAATGTCTACTTGTTGCCCCTCATTTCAGTTAATAGCCGTAATGTAGGCAGTAGCTAAGAACAGTTCAACCAAAGAGTAATTCTTTTTCCCTTTTAGACCATTTTATTTGGGGCATTTTCATTGCCCTGACGAGATGTACATGTCCTAATTTGAAAAGAGAATGTAAAAATGAGTGAAAGATCAGAAAAAGAATCATAGTTTTCTCTTATTTTTGTATTCCTGGAATCATTATTTTAGTGTACTAGTTTTTCTCTGTAATCTCTTAATGCTGTATTTGGCTGAGATGTCAGAGATTGTCATGTCAACACCATCTGCATGGTCAGAGGAGTGAAATTATTATTTATTTTTATTATTCAGATGAACTGACCCTTTAAAGACCTCAAATGTAGTTTAAAAGTACAAACCAACAGAGATTCATAGTTGTTGTTTTTTTAACACGGGTCTAAGTGATAAGTATTTCATGGAAATAGTATCTCCTCACAGGCCTTTCTTTAATCTTCCACTGGACTGGTGCAATTCATGTAAAGCTACAAGAAACGGAAAGAAGGAAACCTCTATCTCAATATGAGAAATGATTAGCCATGCAGCTGCTCTATTAACAAGGAATACATACTGTAGGTGCTGGATGCAGTTTTTTTTAGGGGACTGTCCATTTGTTATGTTAGCCATACAGCTAACGAGGAAAGGTCACAGAGGTCAAAATAATTGCAGGCACTTGAGAGCAGGTTGGCAGGTAGAGTCAAGTGGGATAGACAAGAGGGTAAAATATGGCAAAGACAGGCAAGTTAAATTGTGAGGACCTGTTCAGGCAGAGTTCATTAGAGCAGTCATCACTTAATGGACTGTTTGGAACCGACTTATTGGCTTGACAGCTCTTCCGGCGGACTGTCAGGGGCGGCGGGAAACGGAGGGTGGCAGCTGGTGAGGGAGGTAATGGGGCTTGCACGTCTCTCCTCCAGCTCCTCATCCTGAGAATCAAAGGCAAGGTGACACGCGGCATTAAAATCATATTTCTGTGAGAAATTCTTCATCAAGGAAAATGTCTTAAATGACCCCCGAAAAATTACAACGCAAGTGTAACGTGCTCCGCTGTTCACCTGGCAATCAAAACCTTCAAGCATAAAATGTATAAGGAGGAAGCATGCTTGTGTGCTTAGAAAGACCTTGTAGTATTTCAGCATACTATATTATATACAATTATTATACCAGTATGGTCCCCACAGACTCTATACTGTTCAGCTAAACTTCCTTTAATGTCCTGAGCTGGACACTTCTTCTAACTAACTGCCCCTTAACTCCATTCAGTGTCTGCAGTGCAACAGAAGAAACATATTTGAACTGCCTTTACTTGTAGTCAGGCTGAGAGATGCTCTGTTTGAATACCACAGGAACTTTGTGCCTCTTTTGAAAACTGATCACAATTATCTTCACGCGTCTAAAAGACTTCACTGACATTTTTCTCATTTGATTTGAATCACCTTCACAGCCTAAATTAAATTACAGCCCCTTTCTATTGGCAAATATTTGGAGATTTTATATTTCTTTATTCGCAGATGTTATACTTGTACCAATGATTCCAGTCGATCTGAATCTGTTGTGGACTCTTAATATCGTATCATTGTTTTTTCATCCAGCTTTTAAAACATGAAAGAAGTTTTCTAATCCCACGTTTTTTACTCAAATTTATCATTGCCCTAAAAGTTTCTCAACTTTCTCTTAACTCGACCTAAAATATATCATTTTAGTTTAATTAAGTGGCCTTTTAGTGTCTTCCAATTAATCTTCCACTGTATTTTATGGTGTCATTGATCCCTTTTAAAGCATGAATTGGCCTGACTCCAGCATGAACTTCCATCTGTGTTTGTTCAGTGGTCAGCGAGATACTTTTGACTTTGCCTTAGTCTAAATTTCAGGAACATGATCGTGCCCAATAATACTGACAATGTGTTGAGTAAAAAGCAGCATACACAGTTCACCCTGAGAAGCTTATTTCAGACGTGGCCAAAATGCAATGGATATTTAAGTGCTGTGTTTATTAGGAGAGACCCCACAGTGTCCGATCTTATAACCAAAGGTTTCGTACCGTGTCAGCAGTCTCTTCCTCTTCAGTGTAGCGATTGTATGGCTCCATGTCAGACAGAGCACTCTCCAGTGCCTCCTCTTCGTAGTCAGTGTGGTAGTCCGATTCCTCTGATGAAGGGAAGGAGTGGAGGACAGGAAGCACAGAGGCACGTTGCGGGTGAATAACTTGGAATACGTGACCAACACAAGTGGGCGTGCAGGTGAATGAGTCAGAACAGCAAATATGTACAACACCGTGAGAAGTCAAACATGGCACTTCGATAAGTTATGGATGACAAATTAGGTTATAAATAGGAAGAAGAGAAATATAGAAACTGAACTGTTAGCTTTCACTGAAACACTTGCATATCATTTGAATAGGAATTGTTTAGTCGAATGCAAATTTGACACATTAAATCGCACCGTTCGCATTTATCAGGGCTTCGTGTTCACTTTTCAATCAGTATGTTGGAAACCGAGTGTGTGTGTGTGTGTGTGTACTGTACACGCATAATTCACATAACATTTATTCTGCAGTTGAGATGCAACAATACATTTCCTCCTCTGTGTAAAACGGATTCATTTCCTAATAGAATATGACAGGAAAAGGAAAAACCCGTCCAAAAACAAATGGGCGCGAGCGCACGAAAAACAAACACGGAGGAGAAAACGTGCCGCGCTTTTGTCAGACACTGTTGCTGTGTTTCAAATGGTGTACTTGTGCTACGAACACACACTATTTTGAGTGCATAAGTGCATTCACGCTGTGAAGTACGTTTCTGCAGTGCCCGACAAGCACCAGGACGATGCACTCAAAACACCCCAAAAAAAGAGGCGTCAAAACGCTGGACGCTTTCTGCCCTAAACGGTCGCCATCTTGGCTCCGTAGAGGAAGTGGCGGCACCGCTGACAAAGAATGTTCAAATTAAGGCTCTGAGGAAGCTGCAGATGTTCCTGAACACCACACAAAAGTTGTTGTTTTTGTACTACCGCCGCTGGGAAAAAAAAAAAAAAAAAAGAATCAGCGTGTTAAACAGAGGAAACAAAAACACGTTAATTTCGGAGTAAAATAATTAAAGCTGCCGATATTTTGGCGGGTGATGTGTTCACATGCTGAGGTCATTTCCAGTCAGTGCAGAACGGCAGTGTGCGATTTGAAACAACACGACCCTGTCAAAATTCCTGCTCTGCACAAGTAAGAGTCCTAACGTGGAAGAGCACTATTTATTAGGGTGCTACGGGAAGTACGTCATTTGGAACACAGCGTGTGTCTGCACGTGTTAAGAAGCGCCATCATGGGTGTTGGCTGCATGTGACAGCATTGGGAGTGTGTGTTGTTCATTTTACCGTTCACCACAGCAGGTTTGACAGGCTCGATGCGGGACACAATTTCTGCCAGGTCAGTGAAGGACGCGTTGGGACAGGTCACCACCTAAAATACACACATTCAGATTCAGGGACTCTGCGATTGTCATGTGATTTCAATCAGCTGGTTTAGACCAACTGTGATTCCGACCCAACACGTCATCTGTAACGTATTGCTCGTTACGCCCGTTGATGAAAACGAATAACAACTTAGCAGGTTCAGTCAGGAGAAGGGTGCAGCGCTAATTTGGATTCGGTGTTTTTGTCTTCTTTTAAGCAACATGCCACACCTCTGAACAGCTGAGTTGTGAAAACAACACCAGTCAAAGTGTTTGTATTTAATACAGACTTTTTTTTTCAGTCTGGTCTGGGTTTTTTTTTTTTGCAACTTTTACTTTTCTTCCTGTTAAGCACATCCGACCTAACCTGGATTGCTTTTACATCTTTTAATATACCATTTAAGATCATTATACGGCCACATCAAGATACAGCCTGACTATGATACTGAACATGTCAAATAATGTCAAATCTATCAGGAGAAGAGATGCATTCTTTCCTCTCGTGGTTTGCACCCTACAGTTGCCTCTGAAAATAGAAAGACACTCATTAGCCGTCTCTGTTGGGTGGCTGTTGTTTTAAAGAATGAGAATGGGAGCAGTTCATAAGATAGTCTTAAGCATTACTGTTTAAAATCTGCACCCACAACGTTGCTCCATGCTTGTCCACTGTTGTTTAGTTGCATCTGTTAGTTTGCTGCTTTGGGTTTATTGGTAAATTGTAATGGTTCCTCTCCGTATCAATCCTGCTGTTCTTCCCTTCATCCTCCATGTTGCTCAGATTGAGGGTAAATGTCTCATCTTTCTTCATCGTTCTCTCTTGTCTCTCGTTTAGTGTGGGCTTTGTCTTTGACATTGCTCAAGGACAAATCTGGTGTACGCTAAATATATTTCTCCGTACTTTAGGAGTAAACTAATTCATAGTTTTAATGTTATTACTTGAACAGTAGTGTAGCCCAAGGCCTAGATTAACAACAAACTACAGCTGACAAAAGAATATATCGCAAAAACAATAACAATGAGAAGATGTACCCAATGGGATACATCCATTTGGCCCATTAAACATGAACGGGTCACAAGTGAGGTGATGAACATATGAGAATTCAGAATTTGTCTGACAGATGTGGGGTGTTTTTGGAAAACTTACTGATATAAGTAAGTAGTGTTCTCCTCCACCGTCTTTCCTTTTAAATAGTAAATAATCATTCTCAACCTCACACATTTTCCTGATATGTTCTGTGACAGCTAGTATGTTAGTATGGACTCGAATGTTCACTGAGAGAATGTATTATTAATCCTGCAGAATTAAATATTTTGTTTGTTGTTTTAATGCCGAGCTTGCTTGTTTTGGCACAGGCAGGTACTTCGGCAGAGAAGTGACTGAGTTCATCCGTTTTCCTACATTAGGTCACAGTTTTTTTTTTTAACTTTCAGTTAACAAGAACTGCACTACATGTTTGTCATATCAGCTCTGACTTAAACTGCTTGGCAATGACAAGTGTGATACATATTTTGTGCTGAGGGCAGAGCGAGCGGGTGCTACACCCAGAAGTGTCTTAATTGTAACTATAAATTGATGAAGGATCATGAATAAATACTACTCAATTTGACTTTTAAACAGCTCTGATCAAAATGTCAATTCACATAATTTTATTCATAAAAGTTTGATGCATTTCAGTTTGTCACGCATGTCTTCGTGGCCAAAACTGAAATATTTTAATACAACATTTTAAGTCATGTTGGCAAGCCACGGGGAATATAAGGCCCAGTTTCTTTGTATCGAACTCTCTCTATTGACATTTTTTGTCATACATTCTATACCGCTCACAAATACACTATGTTCCCTCCCCCCCATCCTTACATTGTTCTTGCTTTGGGTGTTGTGGAAGTCCTCTTGGTGTCTGTCTTTCAACATCTTCTCCACCACACCACTGCGACTCCACACATCGAACAGAGTCTTGCCATGCTGGTATCCCACCTCCTGCATAACACAAACAGTCACATATTAGTATTATTCGAAATAATTTTGGCCAAAGTCGGTAAAAGCCAGGCTGATACATCAGACAATATAATACATACATTTATTGAGAATAGACTTTAGGGATTTTTTTTTTCTCTAATATTTGTGACTGAAAATAAAAATGTTAAAATAATTAATGAATAAGGGTAAAACAGAAAGTTAGAAAACTCATTGTTCAAACTTACAGCAATCTCATCAAACTTGCCAAACTCCAGAGTACGGTATCTGTCGATTGGAGGTCTGACATACTCGCAGTAGTCGCTGTTCTTCACAGATTCCAGCTGCCTTACACAGCACACATAGGCCAGCCGAGTCTGAATCTCTGCCATGTTCAGCACCTATGGAAATGAACTTATACATCACTGAAAAACACCTCCAAAAATATCCTGGTTGTTATTCATAGTTCTCGTTTACTTTGCGCACACTATGGTGTGTCTTTACTCTTAATCAATCCATCACCTTTACTTTCTCAGCTAGGGGGTTGAGGCGTTTCCATAGCAGCCACCAGCCTGAGAGCGAGTCGCCATAATTAGTGAGGTTGGTTTCATCCCGGCTGCCCACGTCAATAGCTATCACCACTTTAGCCCCCATGGAGCGCGCAACATCAGCTGGGACAGAAGAAGAATAGAGCCTCAGGGAAAGTAAAATATACAGAGGTGGTAAAATAGTAACAATGATATGAATGAACAAAACTGAGAGAAAGAAGGCTAAGTTTCCCTTATAAAGTAATAAAACTGAAAACACTGAGTGTAACAAACCAGGCAGGTTGTTGATGTAGCCTCCATCCATCAGTAGGTGTCCATCTTTGGGGTCACAGAGAGGGGGCAGATATCCCGACAGAGACATGCTGGCACGAACGTACCTCCACAGAGAACCTCAAGCAGCAAACAAGCAACTCTAAGTTTTACGCCCTTTATGCACTTTGTGTTTGATTAGAACCAACCAACCAAACCAGACTGAAAATTAATCTCATCAATGAGACAAATTAAAGGGTCAGTTCACCACTGAGAAACCATCAGTAGATATCAAACCTCCGCACTTAATACTGCAAGTATTTTATGGCTAGATAACTCTTTGGTTAAGAAAAGTATTTTTTTGCCATTTGTGTGAACTGACCCTTTAAGCAAACAAGACCAAATACTCTTTAAAACAAACAAACAGAACACTGTGTCTACCGTCAGTGTGTACTCTCATGGCTGAGGCAGTGATGTCAGTTGTGATATTGAAATATGGGATCCGAAGGTCCTGCATACACAAAGGATTACATCAAAATGGATAAAAAGCACAGATGATACAGTTACTTGTCGAAATCCAACAGACATTTGAGGATGTTTATCTGCTAAAACTAACTGTTAGTTCTCTGCTCTCTTCTTAACACCCCCATGTTAGATGTGATCATATTAGTAGAGTCACTGTTGACCTCCTTTAGCTCACCTCAATCTGTTTGCCTTTGAAGACGTTGCTGATGCTGGAGTTGAAGGCAGCACCAGAAAACATGGAGGTGATTGGATATGTCAAATCCAGAATCTTCTTAAACACTGAAGTCATTTCCTACAAGGAAAAACAGAAGAGTTAAATAGTTTATTTGCTCCATACAACTCCAATATCTTGTTTTCTCAAGTACAAAGTAAAATGAATCCCCAAAAGTTAAAGTTTAATTTGATGTAGCAAAACAAATCTGGTAGATTCTGGCAACATCCATAATTGTTATTCTTTTCTGATGAGTGTATAAATATATTTATATTTATACTATATTTATAATATATTGTTATTTTTAGTCATTTAAAAAGTCATGAATGTTTTCACTGTTCATCTGACTTAGTAAAATGTTTTTCCTTTGCAATGGCACAGTGGTTCTTTTAAGTCGATACGGAGGAGGAGCAGCAACCCTGCAGCTGCTTCTGCGGGGAAGGTTCAGAACCAAGGACAGAGGCAGAGGAGGAGGGGCGGTACAGACTGTGGGAAGACAAATTTTACTACATGTTCTACCTGCAGACCTGGACACAGAGCAGGTGTCTGAAATTAGCCATCATGGATGGTCACAGCATTGAAGACCTGAGGATGAATTTAATATCACAACTAAAACGATCTGTTCTGGAGCTAGATGTAAAAAAAATAAAAAATAAAAAAAAAACACCCAGAGCTGTGTGTGCAACTACCTATTACTCTTGATGGATATTCTGCACAGCATAGGTTATTATATTAATAGCCCAGCTGAAGTTCAAACTGGAATGGATTAAAAATCATTTGCTGTTCGAGTCACGTTCACATCGTACTAAATAGATGGCAAGTGTAAAACCAGAAAACTTAAAGTACTTGAAAATAGTCCTCAAGTGGAGGAGGAATTGTTGAATTCAGCTCCTCTTCCACCGAAGAGAGTACTATTCCCGTTCAAATGATCCCTTCGCATACTTGTTTGTCAAGTATGTGTTCACATTCTAAGATAATTTGAAGTCTAGGGAGACTAGAGGGAAATCTAGGGGAAAAAAACTCTTGGTCCAAGCTCTGCAGTCAGCCGATGTTATGTAATGTCCTGAAGATGTCTGATCAAGGTTATGACGCATCAAACATAATCCCCCGTCTTTCTAAAATCATTTCCTGTGACCGTGATTGTGTCCCCTGTCTAATTAAAAGAAGGGGAAAAACTTAAGAGCTTGCGCTTTTGTAGTTCTTGTAACATCCCGAAAGAGGGACATTGGTCATTTGATGATGAGTGGACAAAGTTTGTGACCCATTTTAAGGATAACAAAGCAGAGCAGTTTAAAAACTCTATCTGAAATCTAAAACGAGACAAATGTCAATGCTGCTTGGACTCTCACCATTGCCCATTCTTTGGCCCTCACCCTCATGCGGCTGTGGCTACGGTCCTCAGCGTACAGTGCCCCCATCAGGGAACCGATTGAAGTGCCACCAATGATGTCCACTGGGATGCCAGCCTCACAGATTGCTCGCATTATGCCCACCTGGGAACAACCCCTGATGGGGAGGGTGGGGAAATAAACATGGAAAGACGGAAAGAAATTTTAATAAAAAGACCGCCAAACCCAGCTGACAGTAAGATTGAGGACAAAGTATGTTTGCATTGATGCTCTGAGGCTTTAAAATTCTTTTAACCCCAAAGACGTCTCATTTAAAAGTAACTATTGCAATTCAAGACTTGCAATTTTACATATATTTTTTTTTAACTTTGAGAGAGACAGATAGTGGGATGAATGGTACCTGGCTCCTCCACCTCCCAGGATAAGAGCAATAGTGTTGCCGGTGAGAACGCGAGCAAGGCGGGAGAAGTCAGAGTGTCGGTCTGCCGGCTTCTCGAACACCCGCTGATACAGTTCCAACTGCAAAGAAGCAAAATAACTGCAATTATAGCAGAGAGAGGGAGTGAGATCGTGACAAAATGGATGACAACAATTATGTAGGAAGAAAGAAAAGATTATGAGAAAAAATGCTAAATGGCAGGGTAAGAGTGGATCAGATAAAGGAGAGTACTTTAGCAGATGAATCATCACGGACATAAAAAATAAATAAATAAATAAATAAATAAAAGCCACTCTGGCTCTGTTTTCCCTTCCTACCAATTTGGGCAGGCTCCTCTTAGAGAAGACCCTTCGGGGACAGGAGAGGTGGAGGTGTCTGGAGATCCAGCTTCGCATGTTTAGCCAGTTCACTGTTCCTTTGGGTGGGGGACCGTCTTCTCTGTGCAACAGCACCAGCTGCTTCTGGGCACGTACTGCACTTCCTTCCAACCTGCGCTCCAGCTAGAGGGAAGAAATTGAGGACGGATGTTTTTGTACGTTTACTTCTCACTTTCATCAGAGTGGCTCCAGTGTAGTGCTTGCACAGATGGAAGAATGACAATATTGAGCGCTAGCCCAGAAAAATACTGCAAACTCGTGAGACAACATTAGGTTTAAGCAGGCACAGCATTAGAGCTTGTAGAAGGTATGCGTGTTGGATGTATGTTTGGGAACGTAAGTGTTTGGTGTGTAGCTCAAAGCTCAATTTCAAGAGGACTCTTATTTTGAAATTAAGCATTATATCTGGAAAAACTACAAAGTAGATATTCTTACATCTGAGAATGTTGCATATCAGCCTGGGCACTAAGGGCAGAATAGGAAGGTTATTTTAGAGATGAATTTTAATTCATTTTCATTTTTAGAGTTCAATCTGTAGATAAGCCATTTTTTATTATACGACTTCCCTGAATGAACAGTCTAATATGAAAAAAGTTTAATAGTCTGAGAGGAAGGTCAGAGCTGCAACCTCGTCAGCAGGCCCCTTCTGCTTGAAGGTATGTGCAAGGTGAGAGTGTGTGCGTGTGCCCTGAAAGATAAAATCAACCCTGAGCTATGACTCATTCCGAGCCTGAGCAATTATTGATCCATCTTACCATTTTTCCCACCATTTCCTGTTAAACGGGGATACATTCTTTTCTTTTCTCCCTGTGAAGGCAATTACCTTTTTCTTCATCAGCTGGACATGCACCTTCTCTCACACCCGGCCTCTCTTTCACAACATCCATCCACCCTTTGCTCATCTCTCCTTCATGCCCAAGGGTCAAATTCAAACCATTCACAGCCTGCCTGACCATTAAGTTGGTTAAGCCCCTGGGGGAAAACCATGATTCGGGAGTATAATGATCAGAACTGATCTTAATATTATATCAGACAGAGAGCTGCTCAGCTCTTTGTCAGATAACACACTTGTGCAGCATGAACAAGAGGTCAGTAACAATTATATGTATATATAGCAGCAATAACAATTTGTGTATTGATGTCTGTTGAGAGTAAAATATAAACATCGGGATCGGGAATGTATGGCCAGCTATAAAAAAAAAAAAAGGACCATTAACATATGTAGATATATTTAATCCGCTCCATCTTTTCACAGTTCAGATTTTCAGTTCCAGATAACAAAACCTTTCTAGAGCTGCAAAGATTAGTCAAAAGAGTGTTTGACAATTTAGTCTCGATGCATTAAGGAACAATTTGACATTTTAGGAGATGTGCTTATTCGTTTTCTTTCCTAAGAGTTAAATGAAAAGATGGCTACCACTTTAATGTCAGTCGGGTAAATGAAGCTACAACCAGCAGCCAGTTAGCTAAAAGCCAACGTCCCGCAGCTCTAATTAATTTGTAAAATCTCTTTTGTATAATTTGTACAACGACTGAAGTGTAGAAATGAGTAGTTGTGGTTTCACCGCCGGTCATGTGCAGGGCGACTTCTTGTCTAAGAGCAATCACTGGAGTTTTGTTCACATCCTAAGGTTGCCAGGCAACCAGCAGATAAATTAGTAGTTCACTGCACCTGGTCAAGCTCTAAGATAACTGGCTGCTAGCTCCATATTATAGTATGGACTTGCAAATGAATATATTTCCCAAAATGTTGAATATTTCCTCCAAATAATTCATCAAATAAAAATGCCAAACTTTAGTTGGTTGTCGCGTCTTAAATGTGAAGATGTGTCTTTTTTCTATGATACAACCACCAAGCATTTTATTAGGAACACCAAACCCTACTGGCAACGCCCCCCTCCAGATTTGTTAGCTGTACATTCATGCCGCGAATCTCCCGTCCTACCACGTCCCTCAGGTGTTTCCTTAGATTCAGATCTGATAACTTTTGCTTTGCGACATGGTTCAATATCATGTTTGAAGTTGCTACCAGAAAATGGGAAAACTGTGACTATAAAGGGACGCACATGCACAGCAACAATACTCAGACGGGCTGTGGCATTCAGACCATGATTTCCTGGTATTAAGGGGCCCCCTTAGTGTGCCAGAAACACATTCCCCACATACATTCTGAGCCTACCATCTGCGGGCCTCAGCAGAAATCGAGATTCATCAGATCGGGCTATGTTTTTTTTTCCAGTCTTCTTTAGTCCAGTTTTGGTGAGTGCCCAATGCCTCACCATATTAATTAATGCCTCAGATATCCTGATATGAGCGAAACCCGACATGTACTTCTGCAGCTGTAGCCCATCCACCTCAAGGTTAGATGTGTTGTGCATTCTGAGCTGATTCTCTGCCCATCATGGTTGTAAAGAGTAGTTATCTGAGTTACCCTCGCCTTTCGGTCAGCTTGAGCAATCTGGCCATTTTCTTCTGACCTTTCTCATCGCTTAAATGCTTGTCCATATGCAAAACTGACGCTCACTGGATGTTTTTTTTTTTACACCATTTTGAAGAAATTCTACCGACTAAGAATCTTCACAGACAACTCCAAAGACTATTTCAGAAATACTTAAACTAGGCCATCCAGCATCGCACCAATCATGCCAAGGACAAGGAGGCATCGCATTTGTTCTCATTCTCATGTTTAATGTGAACATTAACAGAAATTCCTGACCTGTATCTGCATGTTTTTATGCATTACACTGCTGCCACGTGATCGACTGATTGATAATCGCAGGAGTAGGCATGTGATCCTTATAAAGTGCTTGGTGAGTGTATGTAATTTATAATGAAGTAAAAAAATAATATTTTTGAGGGTTTCATGGTCGCCCCAGGTGCAACAGAAAATGTAACAGTAAATTGTAATGAATAATCATTCATTCATAAACTGTTTTATTATTGATAAATTAGTAGTGAAAAAAAAAATCCTTATTTGCGGCACTAAAGCAGATCAAACAAATGCTGGACTGTAATTAGCAAAAACTACCTTTTCCAGTTATTCACCTCCCTCCTCTCCGGTCACAACTCTCCACTTGTAACCCACATCTACTACCTCACCTCCCCAACGGCAGGGTCCTGCTCTCCAAGTCCCACGATAATGATGCAGTCAGCCTGACGGATGCACCGCTGCGTCCACGGGGTCAGCGTGTAGTCAGTCTGGTAAAGAACTATCCGATGGATGTCTTCTTGTTGGCCCAGCCAGCTGGACAGACGGTACTCATGGACACTAAAGAGGAAAGAAGTCCATTAATGACACGCGGCATTGTCCAGCTGCCAGCATACAGTAGATCCATTTTCCTGTTGTGCCAATGAAGAAGCACCCTTGAACAGAATTTAATGAGGTAGAAAGACAGAAAGCCTAAAAGATAATTAAAATCACCAAACAACAGTATGAACGAGGAAGAGAATAGAAGTTAAGATATTTGATCAAGACTCATTTTATTTGGGGGTTTGCTGAAGAGAGCATAGATGCAACTAGGGTTGCAGCGGGGATGGAGATGTTGAAATGATCCGTTTTGTTTTCTCCATGGCATGGGTGTGTGTGTGTGTGTGTGTGTGTGTGTGTGTGTGTGTGTGTGTGTGTGTGTGTGTGTGTGTTTTGCCCATTGTTGAGTCTGATAGGCAGTCGAGTAGGAAAGGAGTCGCAACACGACTTTTATTTTTGAATAAGGGTGCCGGCTGCAGCAACGTGGTATTGGTTTACCGATGCAACCCCAGATGCAACTGACGTAAAAGGCAAAAATGGGTAAAATCAGCAGTCAAACAAAACATACCTGTCTAGTGCTGCAGCTCCAAGGCGTTGTTTGATAATATCACTGGTCAGCAGCAGAGTGGGACCTGTATGTGAAAGATGACAGATCACACTTACAGTCAATGTATACTCAAAGCACTTGCAACATCTAAGTGACTTAGACAGCTGAGGTAGTTCCTTAAACATAAATACAAAGTAATTTGATTGTTGAAGAGCAACCAGTCAGTCACATTGATCTTTTTTTAACTCCTCACTATAAATTTTGTTTAACAATGTTTGTTGAGTATTATTTTTATGGCAGACAGTACATTTTTGAATAAATACTGTATAATAATGTGAAAATGCATAGTTATTGTCCAAATACTGCCCAACTCTCTTCAACTGACAAGAGCTGTTACATCATAGCAGGGGGGTGTTAATGAAACGATAACACCTAGACAGACACTTCATATATAATTGTGTCGGTTTTGTCGAATGATGGATAGGACTGTGTCTGAGGTAGTGACAGCAGGATGGCCCCATTTTTACAAAAATCATCCAGGACCTTAACCCTCCTGTTGTCCTTGGGTCAAAGTGACCCGCAGCTGTGTTCAACCAAATTCCATTTTATTTTCATATTTTTTTGGGATCATTGGTGACAAGGAGGCTGTGAGGGTTTCTTTAAAGAATGATGACCAATGATCCCAAAAAATATGAAAATATAGAAATAAAATAGAACAGTTTGACCCGAGGACAACAGGAGGGTTAAGTGTCCTCAAGTGTCCCAATTGGGAACTCAACATAAACATCAGGTAACCTTTAGCTCCTGTATATATTTATTTTTTTCTTACCTATTGCAATGAGCGCATGCTGCAGCTCAAGGGTGAAGGCAGTCAGAGGAACCTCTTCTGATACAGGCAGGACTGCCACAGTGGAGAGGTTAGAGGCTTGGTTTCCTGCGTCCCACTTACTTCCCGGCGTGTGAAGGGCCAAGCTACGGGCTGGGGATGTTTTCAACAGTAACACTAGTGTTAAACACCAAGAGCAGAGGGACAACCCAAAGCAACCTGTGCATTAACGAGACGCAGCATGCACACAGATGTATTGTAAACAGCATAAGCCAAATTATAGACAACATTGCACATGCAGATGCACACACCTGTCAGAGGACCATTCACCTGCTGCAGGATCTTCTGTCCTAGTAGATGGATCAACCTGGTGACAACCTGAGATGCACAAACATCAACTGATTTTCAGAAAGACTGCTGTTGTTTCCTCAGTGTGTACAGAGAGATGCTCCCTTTGAAATGCAATTCATGCGCAGTAAATTAATCTTGATTTTAAATTCAAAATGTTAAGAAAAGTCAAAGCAAAATGATCAATTTGATCATAATGGTCATCAATTGTTTAAACCTTTCATTGACAGGGGCTACGTTCAATCAGCTCAACATTTTTAAAGCAATCAGTTTTATACCTTTTTAGAGATGACCTTTTGAAAAGCTGTAAACATATGCTCTATCCACCAAAACAACTTTTTTTTTTTTTTTAACTGAATTTTGTTTTCAAATCAGATGAATGTAACACTTCAAATTTGGCCTGCCTGTGGGAACTTCCTCTTGATGGAGCTGAGGGCTCCTTCTGGTAGCTTGGCCAGCTCAGAGTCTCGTACAGCGTGCACCGTGGTGGCTCTGTTCTGGTGGGTCAGCGCCTCCACCTGCACAGAAATGAAAGACATCACATCGCTTACTTGGTAGGAAAACATAAAACTAGTTCTCAAGTAAACATAAACCCAAATTCTTCCTTATCATTTCCGAAAATATAAGTATATACTATCAAATAAATCGTACGAACACGTTATTTAAGTTTTAAAATCAGTTTTAATAGTCCATGCCTGTTGAGGATCCTTCTATTGTTCCAAGAATTTCATAGTTAACAAGGGGAAAAAAAAGCTATAAATAAAATGTCATCA
Organism: Embiotoca jacksoni; assembly: GCF_022577435.1. Taxonomy (NCBI): domain Eukaryota; kingdom Metazoa; phylum Chordata; class Actinopteri; family Embiotocidae; genus Embiotoca; species Embiotoca jacksoni. The sequence continues at coordinate 7,655,748 of NW_027185230.1, forward strand.
TCTCATCATCCATAGCTGACGTCAACACAGTGGTGCTAAATACGTCTCACAATGTTAGCCACCTCTATAACAATCTTATTTCCACTATCACAGAAGCTGCAATGACAGCTTCCCTCCTCCAGGTAACAGTAACCATAGCATCCATCATACAAGTTATTATTAGAAGCTTTGTGGCAGAGACCAGCCACACCAGCCAATAGGAAAATAGGTGAGGGGAACTAAGTGATTTTGCTTTACATAGTTTGTCAAAATGAAAACAGTCCAGGCATTAGTATCCATTTTAGATTCTAACTGATCAAGGACAGCACTGAGTCACAAAATGTTATTTTCAGAGAGGACAAGAAAAGGAGTCAGACGGTATGCCCTCAATAGAGCCCTTATCTTTTCTGTTTACTGCACTTTGTGTGAAATGAATGATAACTAAAAAAACATTTTGAAAGCATGCTCACTTTAATTTTAGGACCTAAAACGTATGCACAGTACCGCATGCTAACATGTTTTACATGTTGCACATCTTTTGTTCTTCAGGCTTTGTGCTTCACAAATTCAACTTGAATTAAAAATATTAATATGGTATTAAAGACTGCTTTTATTTGAGTAGGTAAACATCAGGATTGATTGAACTGTTTAATTGGAGACTGTCTTGGCTAGCTGTAAGACATGCACAAAATGAGGGTGGGAAATCCTCGATATACGTAATCAGCCTCAATCCGATTTAGCTGCAGTCCACTTGCTGGAGACCAAACTATAGGCAGAGGGACCCAACAACAACAACAACAGCTGATGGTAGCTTCAGTGAAAGCATCACCAGGGAGGAAAACATGCCAGGTGATATGTATGGGTCGAAGAGTTCAGGCAGTCACTGACTGCAAAGGATTTTCCACAAAATCCACACAGCTCTGGGTATATTACTGTAAAACTACTCAAGTTAAAGCTTAGACTTGGTCTGTTTATGTAGTATCCAGTACTTCATTTGGTGAAGCACAGAGCCTGAAGAACAAAAGATGTCAAATGATGTGCAACTGTCATAAAATGGTTTGGTCAGGACTGTATATTATTGGTCAACGTATTGATAAATTGAATAGTTTAACAGGTACTGACTATCTAATTTTTTCTTACTCGGAATAAATCCAACCAAAACAAAATGAGAAATGACTCAACAACTGCACTGTGCACACGTGCTCAACGCTGACAGCCTGGCTTGTGATTCTATTGCAAATTTCTGTCTAAATGTGTTTGGAGTTGTGACTAACAGCATGCTCTTTGTAAAGAGCGTGAAAAACTGATCTATATTATTTGTATTTCAATTCAATCTCAGCTACTTGCAAGTGTTTTGTCCCTTTTTTTGCCTTGAAATATTCATAAGATGTACTTGGTTGAGTTTTTATTTACTGGCAGTCACAGCAGTCTTCTGGTCACGCTTTTGAAGAGCATACTAGTTTGGCAGATTGTTTTGTCAAGTATACAATATGGACTGATAGTGAATATTCTATGAATGTGATGATTAACTGCTCTGAATGAATAACAGTTTCTCATGCATATTTAAATCTGTACATTTTTAATCGGCTTTGTAGAAAAACTCACGCTGTCATTAATATTTATGATGAGTCTATAAGTGAAAATGTCCTACCATAGTGCATTCATTATATATTTTCATAGTTTTCCCCTAATATTCACTATCTCTCTCCCCCTTGTTGTCATAGTCCTTACCACTCCAATCAGGTCACCACGTCCGTACTCTCCTATCAGCTCTTTCTTGCCATCCTCCTTCATGATTACAGAGCGTAGTCGACCACTCAGCACTATAAAAGTACTGTCTGATTTCTCCCCTTGCCTGAAAAATAAGCAGATATCTAAAGATAACAAATCTGCAAACAAGTCAATGAACCACAACCAAATTTAAGACGTTGTTTCAAAAGATCATTTTTCCAATAGTTCAAAAGTAGAATACCTGTAAACGGCCCTGCCAGCTTCCACAGCCATCCAGTCAAGAGCAAAGTCTATCTGTCTGACAAAGGATGACATCCTCCTCACCACAGTGTGAGCAACATTCAGCACTACTTTTGGCTCCACACGCATTATTCTGAGGAATGAACAGAAATCCAAAGGAAAAGGCAGGTAAAAGAAAACGGATCATATTCATTGCTCAGTTAAAAAACTGGAAGTATCTTTCTCAAGTCTTCAGTCTAGAAAACTACACAACTATATTGAGTACACATTGCTGCTTGGATCAGTGAGTAGAAGTGTCCGTGTGACTGACTCATAGAAGTGGGTTTTGGAAATGGAGAGGAAGCTGCAGTCTCGCTGGGCTCGAACGGTGAATATGAGCGGATCTCCTGTCAGGACAGCGAGTTGACCAACGAGCTCTCCGGGATGCGTCACAAACAGACGTGTGTCTTCTTCTCGGTCGATCATCCGCTGGTAAACATGGAGGAGGCCAGAAATGACAAACTGGATGCTCACCTCCTAAAAGATATAGAGTGTGAAATGAGAGAACAGCACAGATGTAAAAGTCTGAAGATGAATGCTTTAACTCGGGTGTTAATGAAATGCATTGATTGCAAAGTTTTTAGTGTGCAGCACCAGAATAAAATCCTATTTTAAATCCAAATTTTTTTAATATTGTGTTGAAATACAACAAATTCATGCAATGCATGTTTTATTGTTGAGACAAAATCACCACAGACCAAGCTGAACATTTTAAATACACAAATCTCTACTAGTAAATCCCTCGGTTTTGAGGTGTTTGTTTGCCTGATGAGCTTTAATCTCTTTGTTTTCTTGTTTATCAGTCAGGATAAACACAAGTCTTGTGACATTGCCAAATCACTCTTTTTCTGTAATTATACCCACAAGTGACAAGTTAATTCAACGTTAGTTAAAATTCCAGTTTTCCTGATCATGATTGTAACCTGTAACACCTCGACACTCTCCAATGGTAGCATGCTCCATAGTTCGAGAACAGCTGTAGTATACCATATTAATTACGAGAATAACAATAATAGATTAACCCTTATATAAAAGTGTCATGAAAATGAGAAAGGAAGGTCTAAGTTGTTTTCACCTGGTCTCCCTCACGTGCTACCACAGAACCAGTTTTGACTTGGTGAAGGGTTACTCTGCCCTCAAGAAGACTGGGGTCCTGCAACAGAAAAAAACATGATCTGCCGATTATAATATCATAAAAAGACCCTTTCCTGACAGAGATCTCCCATCATCAGACTTCTCCTAACAAACATGTGACATTAAACAACATAGATTCCAAATGAATATTTTCTTTGTTTTTCAAATGTTAAACTGTAAAACCTGCTGATATTCTCTGATCGACCACTCACCTGCAGCTGGATGATTCCCAGCAGGTCTCTCTTAGCCGCCTGGAGGATTGTGCTGCTCTTACTCAGGTGGATGGCATCAGACTGCCCTCCACTGTCCGTGTAGTGAAACACTTCAGATGGCGTGGGCTGCATTGTCACGCTTTTCTTCAGACTAGACTAAAAAGTCAGGCAGAAAAAAAGTGATATATTTATATAAATTGCAGATGTTGGGATACAATGTGACACCTGCAATGTCACAAATGTAAAGGAGTGACATGGCAGGAGAACCTTACTTTGTGAGTGACAGGACTGGATGGAGCCTCCTCTACAGCGACTCGAGCTCGTTCATAAGCCATGTTCAGGTCATTACCTGTAACTCGGGATAAAAGGATGAGGATTATGAGTTTAAGTATGTCTGTGTCTCTGTGTGTGTGGGGGGGGGATGTCCTTGCTTTCAGATCAGTGACTGTGATAAGTCTGTGCAGGAAATTAATGCAGGCATATGCCATTTGGTGGCCGCTTATGTCCAAGACAGCAACTCACCTGTGCAGTCGCTGGGCATCGAGATGGATCGCAGCTTCCTGTGGCTGCTTGAAGGGCTGTCCTTTACACCATCTGTTTAATGTGAAGTGAAGTGCCAGCACTGGATCAGTTTCAAAACAACACGAAGCTAAGTTTCAAATGTGTATGTGTGTATGGAATGACATATGTGAGTGTTTGACCTGTTTCTGTAGGGCTGTCTGTGGTCCCAGTGGGCAACTCATCCTGGAAGTGGAGACGACGAGTCGCCTTTCCAGAATTTGCTTCTCCCATCATCACATTGTTTATATTGGACAAAGGCACCGCCTGACTCTCCTGTCAATTAAACAACAACAACAAAAAAGTCCACGTTATAGTTTAGGTCAGATTAGGTCTCCAAATTACACATTTCTGGGAAGAAAAAAAAGAAACAGCAACCTGTGCGGTTGAGAATATAGAGCATAAAAGTAGTATTCAGCCAGAACCGCATACACAAAATATAAATTTCTGGAAATATGTATGAAGATAAAATAGCTTGTAAAAAGCTTGGGTGCTCAGATTTTTGGCGATGAAGCAGTTTCTCAGTTTCTGTTCATCAATGGTTCACTTGTCAGAGAAAGGGTATCACTGTTTGGTGACATTCATTGATGGATGTCACTTATTGCTACTCAACAGAATTTAAATTATTAATTATTTTAGGCTGTTTTGAGACTGATAATTACTACAATAAAAATATTTTTAAAAGCCTTCAGGAACTCTTCAATGGGAACATCTTTTTACATACAGTACTCCTCCCCCATAAAAGGAGTATTTTTAATAATCATAAAGTCAGAGCCCAGCCAGGTTTAAAGGTTACTGCTCTCCCCATTTCTGCGGAAGGCTTATAGTCATTTTTATTCATTTTCACAGAGCTTTATGAAGGACCAAGTTATAATGCTGTGCTTAATGTTGTGTGAAATTAGATTGCACGTGTGTGACTAAGTGTGTGTGTGTGTGTGTGTGTGTGTGTGTGTGTGTGTGTGGTGTGTGGTGTGTGTGTGTGTGTGTGTGTGTGTCTTTCTGTGCTTGTTTATGTGCAATTTCATCAGAAGTTGTGCTTCGGTATTCAGTGTGAGCCTCTCTGCATGACTGTGTGTATACACACACAACTATGTGTGTGATAATTAATTCCCCTCCTACCGGATTGAAGAGCTCGGTTGTTAGGCCCAAATAGTTGTGTAACGCCAAAAAGGTGACTCTTTGGAGGCGCACAATGATTATCTGCAACACAAACAAAATCAAATACTGAGGGAAACAGAGCAAAACATATTATGCATTAGATTGTAGTTACATCCAAATTAGTTCAAAATTATATAAAATATTTTAGTTAGTGATGTATTTCTGAGGGAGGAAACACAAACAATGACATAATACATATTTGATGTTGGACAATCTGTTACCTGAATAACGCGCACAAGTGTCTCTGGATATTTCTTAAACACTGAGTCGAAGGCAGATGCAGGTAAACGCAGGATGGTGGCACGAGTTGCAGCTCGGGCTGATACAGTCTTGTATGGAGCTGGATAACCCTGACAAACAGTAGAAAAGAACCAAAAAAAAATCAAAGACAGAGCACTGTAGCAGGAATCTGATCTTTTCACTTCAGTGTTGATAGTCATCTAATCATAACTCCATGGAATAATAACATGAAAGATATTTTTCACCTCACTTCTATTATGAGCTTGTATGATGTGCTTGAAGCTCTTTAAACATGTGGCCTGTTTAACCTATAACATAAACTACAGTATAAGAGTGAAACGGCCTCAAAATATTTGTTTACACTTGGCAAAATCACAATATGTCACCACAATTTTATTTTCATTTTGTGATTAGATTTTGATTTCTGAAAACTTGTACCAAGCTTTGATTTCATGATTTTTGTGTGTTTAAATGTGTCACTTAATGTTAAGTACAATGTTCCAAACTATGGCAATCTGAGAGATGAAAAAGATCTAAATTATTCTGTTTTTCCAAAATTTTCAAAATGCACAAATACCATAAAAAACACAGTTTAAGTAAATAAACTTAATTTGATTGGAGTCAGGAAATGAAAACAAAACAGTATGACACTGGACAAAATTAATTGACACATATGGATATGAGGCTAATGCACAAACAAATTGAACTGACACGGACAAATAAGGGACAAATGGAGGGCAAATAAGGACAGAATCTATTCTGATGTGCGGAGAGAGAATAAATAGGACCTCACAGTGATAATGTCCAGAATACTGAGCAGGCTGTGGACGCTGTCTCCAGGGAGCACGTCCTTCACCACCGGTTCTGTGCCATCCTAAAAAACAAGAACACAAATATAAGAAATGACACCAACAACAGTCTTTATTCACAATTTACTGCCCTTTTTAAACAAATCTCCAAGTGTCCAGATGGACTTCAAAAAGTAGCCATGATGAGGAGAGGTTTAAATAAGTTAACTCACTTCCTATGTTCTTACATGGCAGAATCTATCAGGTTAAAAGTTGTGTTACTGCCATCTGCTGTGCAATTTGTTTTTCATGCGCTATGCACAGTGATATATTAGTGGATCGTGGAAAGTAGAAGAGGACACTGAAGCAGTCATTACATAAGGAGCCATTGTGTCACACTTTATTGAAATCAAATTTCAAATGTATTGGATGACACGACAGCTGATGACTTGCCCCAGTGTTAGCCTTTTTGTTTGTTAGCTTTATATATAAATGATAGATGAAATGGCCATGTTTGGTAGGATATCGCCTAAAACATGATGACAAAAGAATCACCACACAACAAAAAACAAACCAGACTGGCAAATTTTTAAGCTTATTTTGTTTCTGAATTCAGATCAACATTCACATACGTTCTCTTGGATGCAAAGCTCAAGTCGTCCGTCCTGGACCACATAGATGCTGTCGTCATCATCTCCTGGCCTGAACAGACCTTCACCCTCTTGCAGCTCAATAAACACCATGTGGCGACACAACTCCAGAAACAGGGGCTTCTCAAAATGACCCAAGACCCTAATACAAGTTGCAGAACACACATGTCATGAAAAATCAATAGATGGGGCTAAATCTGTAGGAGACGTTGTATATTTGTCTACCTGACATTTTTCAGCATATAGAGGACCTCAGAGGGCAGATTTGAGCTTTGCACATCAAACTCTGTTAGGTCAGCCTCCAGCAAGGAGGGAGGGGGTTCCTTGGGCTGCAGGGTGGGAGGGTCTTTACGGATCCTCAGGATTCTGCCCGCACAAACAATGTATTTAACCAAAATTAAATCATCAACATGCAGCAAGACTCAAAACAAATTTGCACACAAAGAATAACAAATATATTAAAGGTGCATACTTGCGAGCTATGCTGAGAACTTTGGTTCTTTTGCGTATGCGCTGCGGCTGCTTTGATACCGAGGTAGAGGTGGTAGGAGTCGAGGACAATGTCTGGACCTTAGCAAAGCAGTAGCATATTCAAGATTAAGTTTACCGCAGACAGAAATGTATTAAATATGAAGAGATTGTATTATCATGCCTTCCTCACTAAGCTAAATTAGTAAATGTATACAGTATGATAAGTGGCCTAAATACATAAAGATAAAACTATTCACTTAATTCTTTATGCTGATATTAATCTCCCAGGCTGTAAACGTTTATGTAAGAGTGTCACAACAAAAATGAAAATGCAGAAAACCTTTCGCATTATCTTCCTTCCGTAGAAGAGCACTTTATCTCGCTTTCTGAAGCGATAGTGTGGTACACCAGGCTGTTGTTGACCTTGTCAAGAGAACCCAAAAATTTAAAAAAAAAAGAAGATACAGCCATATGTTAGGACGACGCTCCGAAGAAAAAATGTACGCAGGGCCATATTATTTTAGGTACAGGAAAAAACAAACGACGTATAAATCACGGAAGTTAGGAAAGACATCCAATAACTCACGAGCAAGTTTGAATCTCCTGTAAAGGAAGAGCACCACGATCCCAATCAGTGAAACTGCGACTGCAGCTCCGATCAGCACACCCGTGAGCTGCGGGACGGACGAGAGCAATGCAACAATCCCACGGTCACACGAGAAGGTATTACTTGTACAGCTGCACACAGCAGAGGATATGTAGGCTGCCGAACGTAATCCTTTAAAGTCCAAAGTCGTGTCACAGTTAAAAGAATGCAAAGTAAGTGTGTTACGAACACAAAACGTAGTAAATGTCGTACCATGGTAGTCTGCATCCTCTCTTCCACAAACTGTTGCACTCGTAGTCCGATGTCATTTCTGCTGTTCATCAACACCTAAACATAAGTTTGGTCAGCACAATTTCATGAGTCTAACTATTAAAAAAAAAAAAAAAAAAAAAAAAAAAAAATATATATATATATATATATATATATATATATATAACACAATAAATAAATAAATAAATATTCCAGTGTTATATTCTGTCTGTGCAGACCATTTGTATGTTTTATAATAAATCGCGGTGCTTACTGAACTCGCCCATTTGCATATGTCGCTGTCGTCGTCTCCGTTACACTCCATCCTGCAAAACAAGTATTCCCTTATATCGGGTAGAAAAGACAGCAGCGTTAAAGGAGAAGAGGTCAAATGTCCCGGAGGAGGAATCACGAGTTGTTAGAAGTAAAAAATAAAAATAAAATAAAAAATAAAAGGGGGAATAAGAAAAGAGGAACATAGATTTTTTTTTATTTTTTTTTTTGCACATTAGCGATATTCCGCCAGACACTCGCTTCGTGTCCGGTTCAAATACAACTTTACGACGTGATAAGTCATAATAATAAACGATAAGTTCGTATAATTATACCGCAATAAAACAACCGGCGGTCGATGTTGATTTCAGCGTTTTAACTCAAACGTTAGTCGGCTTCACGTTAGCGGAGACAACACTAGCTAGCAGCCGCCCGACTTGAGGCTAGCCGTCTTTATCCTGTCATAATAAATCACCACAGTGATCTTCAGATTCAAGCTTCGGGAGTTTCTCGGTGTGCAGAAAACACAACGCTTACTTTTAGACGGTTTGTGGCGCGCTGCGTCAACCTCGTGACATCGCTAATCAGACGATAAGAGTAAAGTTAGCCAGAAGCTAACAAAGTTTTCTATAATGTTGCCACTTGCTTGGCTCCGCCCTTGTCTCCCGTTGCCTTGGTACCGCCGAGAGCTCTTGTCCAATCAGAGGACGGCCCATCTTCCTGTTTTTTTTTACAACAAAAGCATCGTATCGTCTTATCATCGCTCTCAATTGAGGTTGGCTTTAGATTTCAAGTCAGAGGAATAGATTCAGGGGGAAGTGAAGCCTTTTTATTTTTCCACATGTTCCACTTACCATGAAATAAACCAAACAAATTGCAGTCTCTTTTAATTTGCTCAACCTGACCCCAACATTTCCCCAAGCGCTTACTTTCTATCTTTTCCCGAGCCTTGTGGGCCTCTAAACAAATGTTATATATGGGCTGAAGTGGTGTAAGTTAAGTACACTTGAGTACAGTCTTTAGGTGCTTGTAGTTTACTTGAGTATTTGCCATTTTATGGCACCGTATACTTCAGCTCCTGTCAAATATTCTGCTTTTAACTCTCTACATTTATTTGACAGCTGTGATAAGTTACTTTTGAATAATAATATTAGTAAAAACTATAAAACACATTACATATGATGCTTTATTCTAGCTACATAATATTAAACTGCCCAATAATGTATCAATTTGTTAAAATGAAAAGTTCACCATTTACAAGATTTAAATACTCCTTACATGTAAATGCATCAGCAATAATATTCCAGCATATGTGCAACACGAGCTATGGAAGAATAACTACACAAGAGGTAATTAGGCCTGCATAATGAGTACTCTAATTACTATTACTTGCTGATGGTTCTCGTGAATAATTAATAATTCCCTTTAATTCAGCTAAAATAGCTTGAGATGTTGGCAGTGAGTCACAGGCTTTGGAACTAAACTAATCCGAAATGAATCAAACAAATTGATGAAGATTGAAAAGGTGTCATGCTGAATTCTGCTGTCATCATTAAAGAGAGTTAATCATCACTGATGACAACTTTAAAGTGTTAATCAATGAGCCAAGAAGTTACAAAGTTCAAATTAAAGGCTACACGGTAAAACTAAAACTTGTTTTTTTTCCAGACATTTTCATATGTATAATTCACTCATATCATCACGAGCTCACACAATATTCATACAATCAACACCGTTTTTTTATTAAGTTAAATTCAATTTATATTGAAGTTAAATATTATTGATTCAATACTGAGATACAGCACATGCAAAAATGATGAAAAGGGGTGTTAACTACAGCCAAGACCATTCATCTGTTTACAGTGTTTTCTGAGCATGTAAAAGCTGGTTTAAATAATATGACTACACCTCAAAATGTGATTAATGAATTGCAACTAATATTATGCTTAGACACAATGCAGGCACACACAATGACACATAGTATACATGTTATGTGAGATTTAAAGTACTTTCTTGCACTTACATGGGCTGAATAAAAGATCCACATCACTACAATCAATAGTACATACAGTATGTACAAAACACTTTGCAAAACAAAACGTTTTATCGAAAACAAAATGCAATTGCAAACATTTTTATTATCCTAACTCCATTTTGACACAAATAAAATATTTCATGCAGTTTTCAGATATTTTATCACCTGTGTTTTCTGCATTACTCATTCTTTGTTTCCACTGCCTCATCACTCCGTCTCTGATCTATTTGTTCAGGTACTTGGCCAAAGATTGGTAGGCAAAGAGAATTTCTGAGTCATTTGGGCAGGTGTAGCGAAACTCGTCTTGTTTGTAGGCATTATCCAGGTAACGTGCCAGACCTTTCAGCTCTACAGGGATGGCAAAGTCACGGTACTCCTTACACACCACCTGAGGGAAAAGGAATTTGATAAATAGATATTTAAATCAGAGTTCGACTCATTACATCCGGTAGAAATAAGGTTCTGACTGCTTTTCACCTTGACAATGTTAAGTTTGGGAAGCAAGTTGCAGTCTGCCAAGGTGAGGGTGTCACCATCCAGGTAGAGGCGTGCTGACTCAGTGGCATCTGGGTTCTTGTCCAGCTCATGAGGGAGAGGCGTCTCTAGATACATGTTCAGCTTCACCAGAGTATACAGAAATTTCTTCTCCAGCACTGAAAGACAGGAATGTGTAACAGGTATTTGGCCATATGTAAAGCAGAAGTGACGGGCTAATTGTGAAATTTCACTTACTCTCATTTAATCCCGGATTGGGATTCTTAATATATCCTGAGAATTTCCGGAAAATGTCTTCTCCAGCACCGTTGGACTCTTTATATTGACAGCACAGTTTTGGATACCTTAAGATGGTCAAATACAAAAAATGTTGATGATGTAACAATGAATGAGATATGATGTGTTTCAACAACTGAAAAACATCTGATAGAAAATATCTTTAACAATCAGCCTGTGGTTTCTAATATCTCTCCGTTGGTATGAAAAAAGGATAGAAAAACAGCACTCCACTTACTGTGGTGGAGCTAAGTGCTCCTCCAGGAACTCCTCAATCTTGTTAGTGTCTGTTTTGACTTCATTGTTGAAGATGAGGAAGGGAGGCTGAGAGCCTGGAGCTAAAGCCTTTAGCACATCTGGTGCCCTGTAACAGAACAACAATCAGGAAACATGGGTTCTCATACTAAAGTTATTCAAATAGTTAAAATCACGAGATGCTTTAATTATTTCTCCAGAATCAGATAAACTTTATTAGCCAAATAGGTTTAAGCACCTTTCTTAAGCCTGCAACAACAAAGTATTTTTGGCCACTTGGGGGCAGTGTGAACAAGGATATATATTATTACAATCTTTTAAATTGAAATGAGCTCTCTTCAACGTTGTTATGCATTTGCTGTGGTTGGTTTGAGCCCGTTTGTGTTCATTTTGGCCACTTATGAACCAATTACATCTCTTTGAGGTCAGTTTGCATATCTTTCTGGTCGTTCAGTGGCTTTTTTTGCATCTTGTCGTGGAACTTTCATTGCTGTGTCTTTCTGGTTGTTTTTAGTTTACTTGTGTCCAGTAGCAATTTGTATGGGTCAGTAATCCATCCATGATTGCCAGCTGTTTCATTGTCGTTTAAAGCATTTGATATCCACATTTGATAGACATTTTGATTATAGCTGCTTTTAAATATATAAATTTTCTCTCAAAGTCATAGTCTAAGATATTTAAATTATGTTAACTGCAAACTACACATTGCATAGAATGAGTACTAGTGTAGATGTGTTTGCCTGTCTATAGTGTTATTGTAGCATTGATGGATGGATGGATGGATGGATGGATGGATGGAATGAATATCGAGGTGCGGTAAATGTAATTCTCAAAGAAAAGACCTTTGCAGAAAGAATAAAAGGCTCTATCACCTCTTCATGTCCACAGTGGTGAGGGTGAAGTTGACTCCTTTTAACCAAAGAATCATGAAGAGCCTCTGACAGAAAGGACAGTTCCCCACACTTTCAGCATCAACACTGGCCTGACAGACAAAGACAAAACATTATTAAGTGTTTTCAATCATCACGGATGAAAACTATGCAATCTAAAATCTAACATTTTTGAAATTGTACAGCAGCATCCGTGTTGCAATGTGTTTGACCAAACAGTGAATTCCCACATAGTTATTCTTGTCGAGCCTGCTCTGCTCTGACACTTTAAGCAAGCTGCTCAGGAATGCCAAACGAAAGGCTGAGGCTGCTTTACACCCAGATTAAACAATCTATTATCTAAATGCTGTTTGGTATCTCTGCTATATTATACTGTATGAGGAGTTTTGAAAGCGCAGGACACAGGTTTCTTAAAAGAAGAGGTTTCTTTTTTCAGTTTCACCACACGTTTTCACACGGATTCTGTCTACATAACAAGAGATAAAGTGAAATGGATCATTCTTTTACAACAATTCAATACAAATTACACATTATAAGCATCTCAGTTCTCAACTGCACATATAATATTACAATAAAATACAGTGAACTACCTTAGTTTTACAAGCATTTAGGCACAAACATGTTGCAACAAACATAAGTACAAAACCGACAACTAAAGATAAGGAGATGATGAAGTAGGTAAGAATACTAAATCAGACACAGTGACACCTGGAAATTGGCTTTTTTTTTCTTTCTGTCAACTGTTCTGAGATTTAGCCCCGTAGTAAAGCTGCTTCTTTAAAATAAATACTACTGGTTTAGTTATGTATTACTTAAAATAACTAAAGGCTTACTGAACAATAGATAAATGAGATACATTGCTTTGTCCACACCTGTGGTTCTCAAGCAGGGTTTTTTTAAACATTACAATTGCTCTCTTACCTTAACGAAGAGTTCAATCTTCGGGGCCTCAGCCATCTTTCTTTCCCTTTCTCTGTCCTCCTCTCTGCTGGTTTGTTTCTGTCACTGTTGATGCAAAGACAAGGCAGAGCTGTGACTCTGAAGATGTAGTAATCTCTGTTTCATTCTTACACACACACACACACACACACACACACACACACACACACACACACACTGTCATGGTTTTGAAAAAACTGGTAGTAAGATGCATTATTGAAGGCCATACTCACACTGGAGATCACAGTCTGCGCTGAATGCAAGAACACTGCTTAATCGTCACTCCACCTGTATTATTTTATTTCAGTGTTTCGCCTATCCCTCTTCTCCTCTCTACGCCTGTTTCTGTTTTTTGTTCGTCTCACGCCACACCTCTCGAGCTTCACAGTCGCAGCCTACACTACACCCCCCTCTGGCCTTTCCAGTCAAACCGGCAAATCTGGATCTACCCTCTCAGCCTCTCTGCCTTCCAGCATATTCTCTGTGAGAAATCTGCAACTTTCAATGTGTCCACTTTGGTCTGTCTCTGTCTCTCTGTCTGGTTTGCTCTCTTTTTCTCTACCAAAATAAGTAATAAAGTAGAGAGTATAAATAAAATGAGGATGGACTGTCTTTTCTGTGGTTTAAAGTATGTTTTTGAGGCAAAACCTGAAATATCTAGGTAACTAAAATGCTTCCAAAATTGACAAAATACTGTGCAATGATCCAGTAGAAATACAAAACAAAAGCATTGCATATTCTACTTTTGTCAATCAATTTTAAACAATCAACGTTGTAAGGTATGTGCACCATGAATAACATATAAACAGATAAACTAGCATTTTGTTAAGTTAATTTCCTTCAAGTACATTGTCTAATCACTTTTTATACTATTTGGTCATCCAAATGGGGAGCCAAGATTTGCTCCCCAGTCTTGTGAGCATTTGGTGTCCTTAAATCATCTCAAAGATGGATTAGGTAGAAGTCATCGCTCCATGACAGCCAGTGAAAATCCTTGTTTGATGTAGTGTTAAGTTGTTGTTTTTGTTTTTTAAATGGGGATGAAAAATAGCTGCAGAACAAAATTTTAATAGATTTTACAATAGATTTTTGGCCTCACAGTCATTTTTCTTATAATTTCAGAACGGTCATGAGAATCGGGGAAATTGTCACACTGAGGGCATTTTTTGACACTTTTATCTCACCTGAAATATAAACCTTCACCTCTTTCTCTTATTTATCTCTGTCTCTTTCAATAGTGTTTTTGTTTTGGTGTCTCCTGCTCGTACCCCGTCTTGCTCTCCATTTGGTGTGTTTATACTGCATTTATCTCACAGCAAACCTTTAGTTGTTGATCAGCATTCATGAGTGTTAGAAAGTGCTCTCATACAGCAGGTACTTACTGAAGACACTGAGATTCTTGTGATCGGAGACAGGAGGAAGAGACGCCCCAAGCAAGTTGACATAAACAGAAACGAGGCTGTGAGCCAAGACGAGTGAGATAAAGATACCAAACCACATAGAAGCAGATTAGAAGAGACACAGGTTCAGCCCCACAGAACAGTGTTATTCTGTGGACAAGGAAGCCCTGAAGAGGAAATCATGAGGGTGTGATCTATCTTTGTCAATCATCTATGACATTGTGCTCTGGATTCCATAAGCTGGAGTCATAGATTTGAACCAAATTCATAAAATCATGTTACTGTTTTGTATAGCCAATCAATCAATCAAACTTTTGATGTATGCCTTGTGCTATGTTTATAAAGTCAGACATCAAATGCACCTCCCAGTGCCAACCATAATAAAGTGGAAGTAAGAGAAACTAAAAGGGAAGTAAATTAAAAGAAGTTTAAACACACACTGTTAAAAAAAAAAAAAAAAAAAAAAAAAAAAAAAAAAAAAAAAAAAGCCAGGCTTATAAGGTGTGTTTTCAGTTGTCTTTTAAAGGTACCACACTCCCTCTACCCTTCAGGTCCTCCGGCAGACCTTTCCACAAGCAGCCATGGGTTTTGCACTGGGCCTTATAGGAACAACTAAGAGACAACTAGCAGAGGACCTAAGGAATCTAGTGGATACATATCTTAAAAAAAATCTATTCTAAAACGAACTGGTACAGTGTCCAGTGCAGCAACTTTAAACAGGTGTAATGTTTGCTTCTAGTCCTAGTCAGCACGAGTAACTGAATTTTGTAATTTTTTTTTTTTTTTTTTGAGGTTTAAGTTGCTCTTTGCCTCTTTTTTTTTTTTTTTTTTTTTTTTTTTTTAGTAGACCAGAGTGGAAGGAACTACAATAGTCCAGCCTACTATGATCAAAGTTTGCACTAGTCTATCACTGAAAATATTTTTCAAGTGATAAAAGGCAGATCTGATTGAGCTAAAGGAAGTTCTGAGCCATTCAATCATTAATGCCTGAAATGCACCTGTAGAGGGCATCAATGGGGCTTTTGCCTTTAGGATACACAGCAATATGTAGTTTCAGATCTCAGTTGCTCTCTTCTCTCTTTATGAACTTAAATAATTCTAGTAATTGCGGAAAGGAAATAAGAAAATTTGCCTTTTTTTTTTGTTGGTAAATATAAATAATTTGGTGAAAATATTCTACTCACATCCTGAATAACCCCTCAGTTTGTTGTCTTTACCTTACATCACTTTTGCTGGAACCAGCTGCTCAACAATATGTATTCATGCATATTGGTGGAGTGGGTTTTCTCAATAAGTGTGGCACTTCTCTTTGTTTGAGCAACTTCAAGTAGCATCAGATTCACTAAACAAGATTTACATGGAAATGGTAGGTAAATACACTGCGCGAACGACTATGCAAAACAAAGACAACAAATACATAGCATGCGATGGAAAAGGAATTTTCAACCCCAAAAAAGAGGTACCAAAATATACCAAATTAGTTTAGCTCCAGTAGTTCCCAGTCTTTTTAGCTTCCGGCCCTGTAAAATACATGCAGTAGTCCTAGTTGCTTCATTTGAATTTATTTTAGAGGCATTGAGTGGGAAACTTTTCAGTGTTGGATGGTAAAATACCAAAGATTAGAGAAAACTTTGCAGCAGAATGTAGATTTTTTTTTAAATTTTTTTTTTTATCATTTCCAATCATGTTAATCCACTCCAACTCCAATCATGTTAATCCACTCCAATCATGTTAATCCACTCCAAGTTAAAAACCGCTGGAATAAACTGTAGCCTTACTAAAACATTTTAAACCACTCAAGTGAGCTATATGGAGGACCCAAATACAGACACTAAGGCATGCAGATTCAAACAGATAAGCTCACACAGTCTTGTGTGGGAAAGCAGCAGATAAAAAGGTGAAGTGTTGTAGATGGGCAGATCAAAGTAGGCAGTGGGTGAATAACACGGGTACAAGAAGCATGAACAAGAGAGAGGGAGACGATTGCCTTCAGGGCTTTCTTTCTGTTTCATCTTTCTCTACCCCTAACCTTTTCTGACAGGTGACAGGACCCAGAGGAAGTGAGAAGGTACCTGAAGACAGAGACAGTCCTTCACAAGTAGTCTTATGCTTTGAGAGCTTAATGGCGGGAGAGTTTCTTTAATGTTTTTCAGATTTATAAATAAGATAATAGCATAAGATTGAACTCCACAGAAATTTCTGTGCCCACGGTGCTCAGTATATTTGCTTGGTATAACCATGCTGTATTTATTCAGTGAAATAGATTCAAATTTAAATAACAATAGACCAAAAAATGTGGTACAAAGTACAAACGATATCTTATTATGTTCAGATGTGTCTGGGGTGATCTTTAAATAACCCAGGGATGATGGCTGTGTTTTTGACAGATAAGTTATTAAATGATGTAAAGACCATAAACCTGAATTAGCCTGGTGCTGCTGGGGGCTCAGAGCACTACCAAGTTTTACCCACCTAATATCTAGACGCACCAATAACACATTAAAAACATAAGTTCAGTACATAAACCCTTCATTGTCCAGAAACTATGATGACATGGCTCCATGGCTCAGCCATATCATCATCACATGCACAGTTGCTCACTCTTTTCCTGCTCCAAAGACACTTTTTTAGCAGCCAGGTGACAACTAGGTTCACACTGCATTTATGTAACACACACAATTCATATTACAAATACATATTGAAATGTGAAGAAGTGCATTGAAGACAGATTATGCAATTTGCAAAAAACAATAGGAAAAACAGTACCTCAATATGGCAAGACAGAGTCATTTATGACCTGGAGTATAACCCTCTATCTTATTCTTTATCTATTTTTAATTAACCACTTTTTACTGCCAAAACATATGCTTATAAATTTCATATTTCACTGGCACAAACAAGGCTCAAGGAAAACAGCACTAGGCACATGTATGTGAATAATAATCTTAACAGAATCCAACTTTTTGTCGTGTTTTCATTTGTTTTTTTCATTTATTGATGACACGAATAGCTTTTTCTTGCTCAAACTAGTTTGAAACAATGCCTGAAACATATGACTATGATTTGTTTTCTGTCGACAAAACTTAACACAATCAACAACGGAAACTAATCAGAGGAATTGTACATTGAGCACTCAATCATTACAAAAATAATCATGATGCCATTTCCTATTCAGTACAATGCAGTACTCATATATATATATATTTATTATTTTATAAATATATATTTATTATTTTATTTTCGTAAACATTAATTTCACCACCCATTTCCTCCTATCAAGGCTTACAGGGCTATCAAAACTTACATTACTTCCTCGTTCCCCGTCACTGCACACATCCAGTATGTGTGTTGCAAAAAAAACATAAAGAAGCAGAAATTTAAACAATACAGACTCACAGAGAAGGTGGGAGCATGTAACATGATGAGGAGTTCATACTGAACCCCTCAAGAGAGAGCCACATCTCAACTTCCTCAAAAGGGTTTGCGTTTTTGGTTTACAAACACTTAAAGCTCAGCATCATGTTCCTGCCAGAAGCTACCAACAATGGTAACGATAAATGGTGACTGAGGACAGACCACTCATCTTCTAATCAGGTTAGTGGGGAAAGTTTGGAGTTAGCATGCTTTTTATTCTGGTCAATTTTGTCTACCTTCTGAAATAACTTGTTGTCACATATTCTTTTTTATCATTGAAAGGAAATTAGTGGGATCTTTACACTTTTTAACAACCAGTGACGAGAACAGCATCGCTGCCAACATAAATCTTTCACTACATCCTGTTCAGCTTTGCCTCTTGAACTTTCGAAACTTACTTATAAAACAGATGAATGTTTTTGAGAAGTTATTGATATCTGGATGCCCTTGTGTTTTAATCTCACATATTTTCAGTTAAATCTTTTGTTTCTGATCTTCTACAATGACAGTGTGTGTACCTTTCATTGTCTGTGCACCAATGCGTTCTAGACATAACTCCTTCTCATTGAGTAATCCAGTATCCAACTCAGGTTTTTTTTAAACAAAGAAAGACAGGTACAACTAGTGATGCCTTTTTTTTTTACGCTTTGTAGTTATTGATAAGGTTTGAACTGTGGTGCTTGTGTTTTGTTTAGCAGCCTGGTTTGGATTATTTTATGTTGCAGGCTTCCCATTACACTCTGATAATGTAAGGCATAACAGTAGTCCGTTCAAAGTACTTGCAAATGATGCCAATGGGATAAGGGTAATATACAGCCTGATGAAGGAGCTGTTTAGCTTACTGCAGCATTATAATGTGCAATTTAGAGAAAACTTGAATAAATTGGCTGAATTATGTTAGCAAATAATCTGCATGCAACAGGAGCTAGATCATTTGAAAGGGGGGGGGGGGAAAGGGAAGTGAGGCAGAATTTACATCCTGACAGTTTGTTTCTTATGGTCTATAATATAATACCATACAGGCTGTGTACAGTGTATTTTTAAGACAGAAAAGTCCACATTCACAAATACAAACAACATCATGTTTACTGTAGTAGCTAATAGCAAAATGAATTTTGCCTGCACATCCTAATGTAATAATATTCTTGGCTAATACAAGACTAAAAGCCCTGCAAATGTTGTGCAGTTTCTACAGATTGACATAAAATATAGAAATCATAAATAATTGTCTGTTTTGATGTTTTTTTGTGTTTGCTTTTAAAATGTGTGCACACTTTTCCCTTTAAAGCAAACACACATTTAGTTTACATTTAGTTTTGTAGTGATCTTACTCTCTCTGTCCTGTGTGAGTAGTTCCTTACTTACTCTCCCACTCAATGATGCATTTTTTTCCTTCCCTGATGCAGAGTGGAATTCTAAAGCTGTTGCATAATTCTG
This sequence comes from Embiotoca jacksoni, assembly GCF_022577435.1. Taxonomy (NCBI): domain Eukaryota; kingdom Metazoa; phylum Chordata; class Actinopteri; family Embiotocidae; genus Embiotoca; species Embiotoca jacksoni. The sequence continues at coordinate 7,675,218 of NW_027185230.1, forward strand.
TTTTCTGTTAAATTTCTTGATTTCACTTTCCACAATGTAACTTCCTAAAAATAAACTATGTACAGAAGTCAAAGTAAAAAAAATAAATAAAAAAGAATAGGAAACTATTAAAACCCAAAACTTTTTTTCTAAATTGTCTTGATATCTGGTGACATATGTTGATGTATATCTATAAAATCTGTATTTAATATTCAACAAAATGTTTTGCGTTGCATTTGTCTCTCCTTAGACATTACAGGAGCAATTAACCAAATAACAGCAGCCAGAGGACAAATATCCTAAAATGTTAATGTGTGAATGGTGACTACAATGCATTTCTTTACTGATTTTGAAGTCATTTCTAAGCTTAAAGTATATTTTCAAGCTTTGGCATGAATCACTTATTCCTTTCTCTTAATGTTCTCTTTATTTTGTCCATATAGGAAAAAAAGTAAGCTGACACAAGTTTCTCTTAAGAAGTGGTGAATCATACAGGGAGCTTCAAACTGAGTTGGACTGCCTGATGGTGAGCTCTAAATACAATCATTATTATCCCAGAAATTTTGGATGATGACTGAGGGCAACAAAAACAATTCTTTAAATTTTGTAATCATATTTATATAGATATGTCATGTGTATCAATTGTGCTTGTAGCAGTTTATTTCCAAGTGCTTCTCTCTGCAGTTTAGTAAGAGCTGTATGTCATTTATAGGCAGATCGTATTTCCTACCTCAACGCCCCCAAAAATAAGTATAACTGTCATTACAGCTACACAGTCAGAATCTCCTTTTGAGATGCCGTCTTTTTCCCGTTATGGAACATCAGTACAAGGTATCGCTCATGAGCTGCGTTGTTACTGATTGTGGGCCTTCAGTTTTAATCTTCAGTGGATTCCAAATTATGTGAAGATTTGCCTTAAAGAAAATTAAATGTCCTTAAATATATGTCTTTTTATTATTTGTTTGACCGGAGTGACTCTAATTCCAATTTTCCACCGTTGCCATCCCAAAGGTTACCAAAGCATGAATATTTGTTATTAGAGATATTTGAAGAGCCCTGTATAATTTTAACTGAATCCTTGCTCTGATACATACAGCGGGTGAAATAAGTATTGAACACGTCATCATTTTTCTCAGTAAATATATTTCCAAAGGTGCTATTGACATGAAATATTCACCAGATGTTGGTAACAACCCAAGTAATCCACACATACAAAGAAACCAAAACAAATAAGTTCATTTTTCAATTCATCCTTCCTTCAATTATGTGAAGTTTGCCAGTACCGTATGCTGAAAAGCAGCCCCACACCATGATGTTCCCACCTCCAAACTTCACTGTTGGTATGGTGTTTTTAGGGTGATGTGCAGTGCCATTTGTTCTCCAAACATGGTGTATTATGGCATCCAAAGAGTTCAATTTTGCTCTCATCTGACCAGACTATATTCTCCCAGTATTTCACAGGCTTGTCCAAATGTTGTGCAGCAAACTTTAAACGAGCTTCAACATGCTTTTTCTTCAGCAATGGAGTCTTGCGTGGTGAGCGTGCATACTGGCCGTGGCGGCCGAGTGCATTACTTATTGTTTTCTTTGAAACAATTGTACCTGCTAATTCCAGGTCTTTCTGAAGCTCTCCATAAGTGGTCCTTAGATCTTGGACAACTCTTCTGATAATTCTCTTCACTCCTCTGTCAGAAATCTTGCGAGGAGCACTTGGTCGTGGCCAGTTTATGGTGAAATGATGTAATTTCCTCTTTCCACTTCCAGATTATGGCCCCAACAATGCCCACTGGAACATTCAGAAGTTTAGAAATGCGTCTGTAACAGATGCCATCAGTATGTTTTGCAACAATAAGCTTGCGAAGGTCTTGAGCGAGCTAGTTGCTTTTACCCAACATGAGATGTTTCTTGTGACACCTTGATAATGAGACACCTTTTTTATAGGCCATCAGTTGGGACTGAACCAGCTGATATTAATTTACACTGACAAGGGGCCGGATTGCTTTCTAATTACAGATAGATTTCAGCTGTTGTCTTGGCTTTCCATGCCTTTTTGCACATCTCTTTCTTCATATGTTCAATACTTTTTCCTTGTGTCATATCACATTATTACACATAATGTAATTTCTGAACGTATTTGTTTTGGTTTCTTTGTATGTATGGATTACTTGGGTTGTTACCAACATCTGGTGAAAATTTCATGTCAATAGCACCTTTGGAAATATATTTACTGAGAAAAATGGTGACGTGTTTGATATTTATTTTACCAGCTGTATTATCTTTGTCCAATACTATCTTTCATCAAGTGGACAGGTTGATGACAGAACCATTGGCAATTCACAGGACTGTACTGTGGTAAAATTAATCTTAATAGATAATGTTCAAAGTGCAGAATACCATTAGATCCTACACCTTTCAGATTGGGATTTGCTTTCTGACAAAGAATACTGGTGCTACTTCAATGCAATTTCTTAAGACAAAAAATGAAGTCACAAAAACCTCATGACATACTTGATTCTTTTTTTATGACAGGGGTGTGAAGACACAAAAAAGATTGTATACCCTTCAATGAAGAGGCGCCTCCTCCTCCTCTTCCTTCTCTGTGTTTTACCACTATGCCTTCTCAATGGATGGCTGGGAAGATCCCAGGCTCTGACAACTGTAAATCCCTCCACCTTCAGGAACTGGAGCAGTAGTAGAAATGTGACCATCCTGCTGTGGTATTGGCCCTTTAACAGGCCATTCAGCCTCAGAGGTGATGTGTGCTGGGACCTCTATCGCATCCCTCGCTGTAAACTGGTCAACGAGCGCTCCATTTACCCCACAGCCGATGTGGTGGTGTTCCACAACATGGAGCTGGTACGTGGCCACCACAAGCTTCCCATCGACCTCCCGCGGCCACAGGGCCAGAGGTGGGCCTGGATGTCCCTGGAGGCCCAGGATCACAATGGAAACTTGCGTCAATTCGCAAATATCTTCAACATGACCATAACCTACAGGACAGACGCTGATATCACTGTCCCCTACGGCAAGCGGCTACCTAAAGAGCCTGGAGGACATCTGGTGGAAGACAACACTCTGAATAAAAGCTCTCTTGTGTGCTGGGTGGTCAGCAACTACAGGAGCCACTACAAAAGAAGCCAAGTATACAAAGAGCTCAGTGCCTCAGTTCCTGTCAAGGTTTACGGTCGTTGGACAAAGACACCGCTCCCCTCTAATGCCCTCTTACCTACAATCTCTCGCTGCTACTTTTATTTGGCTTTTGAGAACTCAGTCGCCAAAGATTATATCACAGAGAAGCTGTGGAGGAATGCTTACCAAGGCAGGGCTGTGCCTGTCGTCCTAGGACCGCCATTAAGAGATTACAAAGCTGTCGCTCCACCTAATTCTTTCATCCACATTGATGAGTTTGCATCAGTGAAAAAATTAGGAATGTATCTACAGCAGCTCGCAGAGGACAAGGAACGCTACGCTGAATATTTTACCTGGAAGCAACAGTGGAAAGTAAAACTGTACACAGACTGGAGGGAAAGACTGTGTGAGGTCTGCTCACAGTTCAACACTTTACCTAAGCAGAAAGTTTACTCAGACCTACAGGCCTGGGTTAACATTAGTACTACTTGAGTGTACGTTTTTGGTTGACAGTTTCATTGACAAGTTGCAGACTTTGCTGCATTTTGCAGACATCATGACTTTATACTCTGCATTTTGTCTAATTTATGTGCCTCGTCATTGTAGGCTTTGTCAAGCTTTATTCACGTTATTACCGTGCGAATAAGTATATCTGTAAATTCATATAAATAATAGTGGTACAGGATGAATGGTAAAGCAAATTTTACTGTTAAAAATCTGAGGTATCACACCTCACCTGTATATGCACACAACCAACACCACTAACATACTCTAAACATTTCTTATTAAGAACAATCAAATGATGAACTCGTGCCGATATCCCTTGCACTTTATACCAGCACTTGACCTCTCTAACAAAAGAACTGTTTTATTAAGTATTTTGGGAAGTATGCATTCTTGCTGAGTTGTATGCAGATTGACACCACTGTCATGTCTGCTCGATAAACCAACATCAAGCTAACTTAGCTCAGCACAAAGACTGAAAAGAGGAAGGTGCAATAGACTGATTTCGTCAGAAGCTATGAAATACATTTGTGTTTATTGGCTGTAACAGCTTAAGAATTACAGGCAGGCCAATTATTACTTTTGGACAGTCAGGGTAAGTAATTGACTTGTATTTTACTGAAGTATACAGTGGACACATTATGTCTATAGGCCTTTACAGCATCGTTGAAGAAGTGAAGACAAACCTGCATTTAGTTCCATGTTAATTGCTTCTCTTATGGATGTTGTATTCCTTGCAATTAAGAAGAGCATTATCATATAATCTAAATATATTGACCAATGAAAAATATAATCAGTTCTTTTCTTTTACCAGGTGAAAGCCCCCTACTTAAAATTGACTCCAGCTCTGTAGTAATATATTTGCAGACAAATGATGACTTGTCTAATAATTCACTGATATAGTTTTGGTGTTTGATTTAATTTTCACCTGCACTGTATTTGATTTTGAAGGTGTCAAAGATGTTCACATTGTTTGGTCCATTAAGTATTTAATCTTCTTTGCTTAGTAATAAATGAAAATTATGGTGTACTGCAAAAAGACTCTCGAGTGTCATTACTTGGAGCACTAAACCACTTGAGCTAAAAATGCTCAACTTCCCCAAAAACATGTAAAAGAGATTGTTTTCAGAAACTAGGTTGCGATTCAGTTTACTGACATTTATCATGTCAGTTCCCCAGTCCTGGCTTCTGCAGTTTAACCAAGTTTGGTTGCAACCTTGTGAAGTAGGCCGATTAATAAACTACAAATGCAAAACAACATATTTTGATGGGTTTTACTGGGGAAAAAGATCAAATCCAGTCAAATACATATACAAAAGTTAAGAACAAAAAAAAAATACAGTTTTACTTGATGCACACACATTAAAGGTTTGCAATGTTTCAAGTAGAAAAATCTGGTTGCCAAATTTTCAAAATAGTATATGGCTAAAGTCAACAATTATGATTGCACTCAATGAAAAAAGATCACAGTTACAAATATAACTGTGCAAAAAGAAGAAATTCAAATCAAATGAGGAAATACATCCTAAAATGGGCATTTTCTAGATCAGATAGTCTAGACAAACTGCTCTCTAAGTATATGGACACTGAAGTATTGCACAAATATTGACAACTTGTCAAAATTGAATACTGTTTAAGGAGGTATGCCTCACATTATTGTCATTGCCTTGATAACCCAGTTTCCCTACTCTGCACCACAGAAAAAAAAATAATCTACCCAGGAATTAGTATAAATGGAATGAATACCCTGACTCTTTAACCCTGTAAGCATTTATAACCCCATCTTCACTCTACATCTAAACCATATACCAACATATTTGTTCTAAACCTGCAATAGCCTATCGAATAACTTACTACGCACTATGGAAGAAAATAAAAAAAAACAAAGGCACATTCAGTTAAAAAAAAAATTCTTGGTTTTAGTTTGAAGTTGGCATTGATTTGCAGGCCATAGAATTTAATTTAGGCTCAATATCACAACTAGAACAAGAAACCACTTGGATCCATCTCACTCCTTAGATCCACCAATGTGGTTAGTTGATCTGGTTACTGGATTCAGAGCTTGTTTTGAGCTAGATTTAGTTTTGGACAGAGTTGGGAAGGCAATTGTGGTTCTGGGGCACCGCCAGTTTATCCAGTCAGGTGACTAACCAGTCCAGGGTGCAGGGCTTGTTTCATGACTTCAGGCCTGTGAAGTTGGGGCATGTAGAGGTGAGGAGGAGGAGGAGGAGGAGGAAGAGGAAGAGGAAGAGGAAGGGGAAGAGGATGAGGATGAGGATGAGGATGAGGATGAGGATGAGGATGAGGATGAGGAGGGCCTCCAGGGTAGTTGGAAGCTGGGTAGCCCTGACTCGGAATGGAGGAAGGGGTCATGTTAACTGGGGAAGGATTCTGCTCGTAGTACTGATTTTCACTCTCTTCATCGAGTGGCAAGGCCAGGCGCTTCCCTTTCTGTCTTCGGTTGCAAAACCAAACTCGTACAACCTGCCGAAAACAGCATTTGTTAATGAAAAACATAACCAACTTTTAAACTATTTAAAATGGAAAATTACTTCACCGGGCTTACATCTCTCTCCAGGCCCAGGTCATCTGAGATGTGCGTGATCTCCTGGGTGTTGGGCTTGGGGCCCTTGACAAAGTAGGCCTCCAGAGCAGAGCGCACTGTTCCCTCCAGACTGGTCCTCCGCTTCCTCTTTCTGGTGTCAACAAACACCCGCTCAATCTTGTACATCTGAAGTAACAGAAACATGTTATTTATTTATGGTCATACAAAACAGCTATGAGTAATAACATGTTATCCACTGAATTGATGTTGCCCCTCAAGTTAAGGTAAGGTATCTTGTGGTCACCGACCTGCTAAATTATTGCCACTAGGTGGCGCATTGTTATTTACTCATCACAAGAGCAGATGGCCATGGATTGGGTTTGCTCAGCGGGAAGTTCAGCTGGATCTGACAAGACCAACCCAATCCATTCAAACCTAGTCATCTGTTGTCTTGTAAACTAGTTGGCAGATGTCAAGAGTTGCAAACTTACATCCTGGGGATTTTCCGAGCTCTCCGCCTCATCCAACCATTTCTGCAGGAGGGGCTTCAACTTGCACATGTTCTTAAAGCTCAGCTGCAGGGCTTCAAAGCGGCAAATGGTTGTCTGGCTGAACATTTTCCCTGCATGATCACAAACAATGAATTGGCAATGAAATCAGGATCAGAAACAACAATGATACAGGCTTCTTCTAAGAGAGTTCGATTTAAGTCAGACAGTTGTAACATACCAAACCTACAACCACTTTTGATTTCTTTGTGCTGATCTGCACATTAAATTACAATTTAATTTTAAAAAAAAAAATAATAATAATAATAAAATAAAAAAATTTTTTAAAAACTCCACTGTCCATTTTATTGAGCAGCTCTGACAGATCAGGATGACACAGCTCTCAAAATCCAGACTCCACACTTCTCAGATTTGGATGTGATGGCATGGATTACACGAGATGAACAACTTGTATAAACTCGTAAATTACATTTTACCAACTCTGACCTTAGTGAAGAAAATATAACTCAGTACATCTCAATATTGAACCTAAACTCACCATACAGGTTCCCCAGTGCAAGGCCAACATCTGCTTGGGTGAAACCCAACGTGATGCGTTTGTGCTTCAGTTCCTTCGCAAACTTCTCCAGTTCGTCAGTGGAAATAGTCTCCTAAAAAAAAAAAAAACAGGAAAATTAAACAGACTGGAAACTTTGTAGAGGACTTTTAATAGCCCACTACATAGAATAGGTTTTCAGCATTGAAGAGTCTTTTGTTCTCAGAAATTGAGGAAAAAAATAAAATAAAACACTTTTGGTTAAAACTGGACATTATTGAACGACTCCTCTTACCTCCTCCGAGTCGCTGCACCCACCGCTTGAGGACCCACTGCTCAGTGTGGAAGAGGCCGGGTTCTGGTCTTGGGGATCGGTGGCAGCCGGTGTGAAAAACGAGTTCCCCTGAAGCCCGTTGTTTGGGGGTGACGGGGACGTAGATGGGGAAGATGCCGAGGATGTTGATTGAATTTGGTTGCTGCCACCAGGTGCTGCAATATGGGAGAGCCCAGGCCACAAGGACGGGGCCCAGACCTTAGAGTAGTAGACTCCGTGGGGCGTAGATGTGGAGGCTGTCGGGTACTGCTGAAGCTTTTGCTCCGTTGAGTAGTCAATATCGGCCTCCTTCTCAGTCTTTATTTCGGGCAGTTTGATTTGCTCCTGGGTCTCGGCGATGGGGGGACTCAGGTTTATTGGCTGGGTAGCTGCCATTACGCCGGGCACCTGGCCGGTGTGCTCGGATGCAGCAAAGGGATACCAATGCTTGTGTTGCCCAAAGTCTCCAACTTGCAGGTCGGATCCTCTGTAGTCATTAGCGACGGGCGAAAACGGGAAAAACGCTTGCGAGGCTGCTGCTGTGATACCACTGAAACCAGCTTTGTTGTAGAGGGCCGGGTCGTGCAAGATGCCGTGAGGAAGCTGGAAGGGCAAAGCGCTACCCAAACCCTCTTGACCCGAAATTTGGTTGCAAGGGTTGGCCCGGCTGAAGTCATAGGGCCGGGTTTGGTACTGCGGGCTCTGCGATCTCTCAGACATCTCTCCAAGGGCCTGAAAGCCAAAGTTTAAAACTTGGAACGACGTCTAAGCGCAAACAGAAAGGGATGTGGAAAAAATAAAATAAGACAGAACCCAAGACCAAAAAAAAAAAAAAAAAAAAAAAAAAGTCCTTTTGTGGTCAAATTGTGCAAAAATTCAGGCTTGAGCTGTTTTCTTGGCGCAATGTAACCATCAATAGCTCTACAGCCTATGTTACTCCATGAAGTCCTCTCTTTGGCACAACCACCTACTTCACTATCAAGCTCAAATGCTTCTGTCTGTCCCTGCTCCACAGGTTTTCCTAATCACAGCTGAGGGTGTGACAGTTTGTATCTCTTCGCCCATTGGCTGGCGCAAACAATTGAGCACAGCTGATTGTGAATTTGTAAATGACCTTGATTCTTCCCAAAGTAATGGGCGTGCTTTGCCGCAGACTATCCATACTTTCTGGGTTTGAAGGAAATTTAAGAGTAAGATGCAATGGAAAATAGATATTAATACTTCAGTTCGGAATCACTGTGAATACAATATTTACAATGCGAAATAAGCACAGACCAATGCAGCATAACTTGCTCACTGATGACATTAACTAAAATATGAGTTTATTTAGATTATTCTCCTATAATGAGATGTCTTTGATATTAAAATCCCTGCCACTGAGGCTTCAGTCTTACCTGAATGCGTCCCATTTCGAAAAATAACATTGTAAATCCATCCAACAAATTAACTTAATTAATCGGGCCCTATTTTATTAGAAAGAAACAAAAGCCAGGTTAATTTTATGGCTTTAAGGGTGTTTTGATGGCTCATAAATTAGGAAACACTTAGGCTTACATAAGAAGAAGAAAACTGTTTTATGGCAGCTTGAAATGCCCTGTCAGTGTAATATTTAGAAAGGATAAGACAGACCTGCATGCTGATGTTTTTACACCTATGTAAGTACAGATTAAGAAGTGGCTTTAAGCTTGTTGTGGAAAGCGTGTTTGTGGTGAAGTGGGGAGAAAATGTGAACCATGGACTGCCCATGGTGTTTTAATTTTTACTGCATTTTTTTATTTGTATTTTAAGCAGCTGAATATAATATCCTGTATTGTGTTAGAACTGTTAAATATTTATGTGTGGTGTAGGGGTAATTTATATCAAACAAAGCATACTTTTAAAAAAAAAATTGCCACTGTATATCGTGGCTACATTTTTAGTTTAACTTCAGAACTGATACGGAAAGAAAACGAGCTAAAGTATGAAACCATCAACAGCATTCAGGTGACCCTCTCCCATTCACCCTTAATCGGTGGCCATTCAGGGGCCTGGATGGCCGGAGCACCAGTGCAGATGCGGTCCCCCAGCGCGAATCGTTGGCCGCAGATTGCGGCAGGAAGACGCTCTGCGGGGAGGGAGAGGGGGGGTTGCCATTGTGCGAGCTGACCCCGGGGCACCCTGTGGCTTTCAGATCCCGAGTTGCGATGGTCGGCCATTAGCTCCTTTTTACATTGGAACAATAAGTCTCAACCCTTTGATTCCGCCCCACACCCAGCAACCCCTCCCCCCTCCCCCTCCCGGTGTCTCATCTGAAAGAAACACCAGGCAGAAGTTTCGCTCTCGTCTGCAGGTTCTACCTTGGCATCCAGCCTGATATGGCCTCAAGGTCCAAAACTAGTCTGATGATCAAGGTCTTATCAGGTGCACTAATCAAGTTGTGCTGTATGCTGTCTGGCATACATGGTATCTAGGTTGAAGTGAATGAGCGGCAGACTCCTTTTGTTGACTGTAACAAATCCTTAAATCTTTCCATTGTGGCCTCTCATAATTAAGTGATACCTTACTGGCTAACAGTCTGGTTAAATAATTACATACATTTTGCAGAGGATGCTTTAATAAAAGTATATAGTTTTGTCAGACCTCAAACTCATCTCATGGCCTTCATATTGGTCCATTTGTGAACTGCTGCTGTTAAAGGTAGACAGAATTTCTTCTTCTAAAGTAAAGGCTCATACTACAGGGGATGATAGATAGATAGATAGATAGATAGATAGATAGATAGATAGATAGATAGATAGATAGATAGATAGATAGATAGATAGATAGATAGATAGATAGATAGATAGATCGGTAGGTAGGTAGACAGACAGACAGACAGACAGACAGACAGACAGACAGATAGACAGATAGATAGATAGATAGATAGATAGATAGATAGATAGATAGATAGATAGATAGATAGATAGATAGATAGATAGATCAAACTCCAGCATTCCGAGCATTGTCCTGAGCCATGGACTTGGCAGAATAATTGTTATGCAAAAGACAAACAGCAAGAGGGAGATAGTAGACTTTAGGCAGGGCCTGAGAGAGAAAGGGATAACAGAGCACAGCACTCTCAGGGTGTCCAAAGGAAGGGGGGTTCAGTGGTGAATAGCTTGGTACAGTGAGGAGATGTGTGAGGGGAATTTTCAGGGATTTAGTTGACCCCCCTCTTCTTCCCCCCTTCCCCTTCCAGGTGTCTCAGATCTTGTCTTTAGTTCTCTTTAAGTGGCCTCTTCAGGACTCCTCAAGAGATATTCAGGTCCAAACAAAAGGGGAGAACGTTTGAGATAAGAGAAAGCCAGTCGATGCATAAGGTGTGAATGTGTTGCACACCAGTGGAAACAACACTACCTCTGACATGACCAGTATCACTAAAAGAAGTAGCTGGTTTTAGTTGTGTGTGTGTTTTTTTTATTATCCGATCTGTATTTCCTCTACTATCTAACACTGTAAGGTCTTGATTCCTGTTGTTCTGGGTTTTGTACCCTCATGGTTGAAATGCACTTATTGTAAGTTGCTTTGGATAAAAGCGTCAGCTAAATGAAATGTAATGTAAAAATGTAAGGTGTACATTCAAACAAAAACCTCACTGGGCATGGATGTGATGTGTTGCCCCTCACTGATTGACAATCGTCTGTTGCAAGAGATCTCACCCCTGAGCAGGTTGCCTGCCGTTATTTGTGGTTGTGGTTACCGTTATGACTGTGCTACAGATGCCTTCCCAGCAGAGGAAACAATGAGTGTAACTGTTTATGTGGCCACAAATGCCCCATTCAAAGTCTCATTCACAGTTTTTCATTTATACAAGCTGAAATTGTATCAGTTCTGAAGTTAAAAAATAATATAACTCTTTATTCTTTGCTTTTTTTTTCTTGACATATCATCTGTATATTTGCAGATGCATCTTTGCTCATGTCTATGAGGGAAAATGGCTCACTGATGTAGCTGCGCTTGACAGGTCTATAAGTGACTATGATAGTTTCAGTATGAGGTTCATGTGGTTACTGATAAGCACTTCTGAGAAAGATCAAATTTCTAAAGTAGTCATCTTTGTAATGTGATCTTTAAAAATGGCAGTTTGTAAGGAACATTGTGTATAATGACCTCTGCACAACATATAACTAACAGGTAATTTTATTGGCCGCTTTTAATGTTTTTCAAATAATAAAAAGATCATAATTGCACTGAAACTCTAAATTTAAGCTATTACTTTCAGCTTGTTACTGATCTGATAAAGCACCATAGCTGGATTCTTAAGTGTGCCCTCCTGTTGAGCAGCACAATCTTCTCCCACAAACAAGTCTGATGGCTTTTTGATTTTTTTTTTTCTTTTTTCCTAAAGGCCCTGCCTTTGACACCCACCTTCATGGACCCTCCACCCTCCCAGGTTTTCATCTGAGACCCTTTTCTGCTTTTCTTACTGTCCACCAGCACAAAGGGGCTTTAATGGCCTTTGGCATATAGCTCAGTGGGGATAGAAGCCAGACCCATCCCCTCCCCAACACACACACATGCACACACAAAAGACAACCCACATAGAGGTATATGCAAGCCCCCCCCTGCCCCCCCTCACACACAAAAGACAACCTGCATAGAGGTATATGCAAGACCCCCTCCTACACACACACAAAAGACAACCCACAGAGGTATATGCAAGCGCCCCCCCCCCCCCCCCACACACACACACACACTTTGTGAGTGTTTATATTTGTTTCCGAAAGGTAAAACAAGGTTAAACCTGTTTCCAAAAGGTAAAACAAGGTTAAACCTGTTTCCGAAAGGTAAAACAAGGTTAAACCGGATCACAAAAAAGCAGGCAGGCAGACAGTCAGCGGCAGCAACGAACATGACCCACAGTGACTCAAAAGGTGAATGTCTAATGGAAGAATTCTTCAGAAAGGAAATTATTACAACTCAGGGGTATGTCTTATTTATCCAGGACTCCTCTCATATGAAAAAAAGAAAAGAAAAACATCTGTAGAGTTGCTCAATTTGGTTGACCGTTTCACTAAAAGATATCACCAAGGAATCATTGCTTAATAAATTAAAATACTTGTGTATTGAAGCCCCTAATATCAGGTCTCGGTTCATACCCTTTACATGGACAGTATCATGCATTATAAAGTATACAATAAACTACCTATTGGCTTTTTCCAGCTCTCCATTTTAAGTAACATGATCTTTAAACTGAGTGAAATATTTACATCCACGACTATCTTTTTTTCTATTTAAATGTCTTGAGCATCTCTTTATACAAAACATTTGTCAGCTTTAGAAATCTTGTTTTTTGTGGGTTAGAAATGTTTGGCCGCACACTTTTAACTTTTATTGAGTCTTCCTGCTGATTGGTCCTTTAAGATAACAGCATAGATCAACAACTTTTTTTTTGCCATGAAATGCCACAAAAATGATCCCATTCTTCCCCACGCTTTTCTGACATGCTTCCACTGAATTGATCTGAAATAAAACCTTTTAGTTTGTTTTTTCTTCTATGTTATGGCTTAGGGGTTGAGACACTGACCATAGTGTAAGTGTAATGTCCACAGAACCAGTGTTGCATCTCTCCCCTTAATTTTGTTTTGTTTTTGTAGCTTTCACTACCTGATTGAAATTAAATGTAAAAATGAAACTCTTTATTATCAAATGTATACCATGGCAAGCACAAAAATCAAAGGCTAAACCAAATCTAGTTTGTATGTGGTAAAAAGTTTTAATTCCAATCCTTAGTCTGCATGTACAAATGTTTATAAAAAGTGAACATGATCACTCTTTGTCTGTCCATTTTGCAGCACAAGGTTCACTTGGGACCGATAAGGTGGGCAATACAAGATAGTGATGTTTAAATCCTTTACATCCATCAGTACAACCCGTCTCCAGAATGCCATTCAGAAGTCAATTTTACTGTACATCCCTCCCGGGGCCACAGGATGCACACACGCAGGAGGCAGAATAACTCATGTTAGCATTGCCATGACTCAAACACAGTACAGTCAAACCATGCAACGGACATTATCAAACACTTCATTTTCACCGATAATGAATATATCTATATCATCTTAAAATCTTTATGAGCAGCTTATATGACAATAAGTAAAAGTAGCAGTGTTTTTTACAGCGGTATCACAAAAATGTGATGTTCAGTATTTCCTGGGTATGTGTGAGGGATGTGGTCAAGCCACGAGTTTTGAGTGACAAGACAAGGAAGTAGCGATTGCTTAGCTAATGTATATGTGTCTGTGTGAGACGTATTTTCCGCTATTGTATCCTGTTCTTTGGAAATAGCTGCAGAAATGTAAGAAAGTAACAAAAGTGGAGGGAAAAAAATCTTAATGTAGAGTTTGACATGTAGACAGGACAGACACCTAAAAGGACATACTGTATCTAGCAGGACTCAAAACCTCACGTTAACAGACAGGGTCGCGCTGAAACAGTGATAGAAATAACTTAACAAGGAACCCAACATACATTTGTGGTATTAAAAGCCATATTGGGTCAGTTATATTAAAGGGCAGACAAGAAAACATTTTTTTTTTTTTTTTTATCACCTCATTCTCTGCCAGAATCCTCAATTTTTATGCATGCAGAGTGTGAGATCAGATCTTTCTTTCAGGGAAGTGGCTTGTGTGCATCTGTATGAGTGAAAATGTGAGTGTGTCTGCGTCTGTGTCTGTGTCTCTGTGTGTGTGTGTGTGTGTGTGTGTCTGCCAGAATCCTCAATTTCTATGCATGTGGAGTGTGAGATCAGATCTTTCTTTCAGGGAAGTGGCATCTGTATGACTGTGAGTGTGAGTGTGTCTGTGTCTGTGTCTGTGTCTGTGTGTGTGTGTGTGTGTGTGTGTGTGTGTGTGTGTGTGTGTGTGTCTGCCAGAATCCTCAATTTCTATGCATGCGGAGTGTGAGATCAGATCTTTCTTTCAGGGAAGTGGCTTGTGTGCATCTGTATGACTGAAAGTGTGAGTGTGTCTGTGTCTCTGTCTCTGTGTCTGTGTGTGTGTGTGTGTGTGTGTGTGTGTGTGTGTGTGTGTGTGTGTGTGTGTGTGTGTGTGTGTGTGCCAGAATCCTCAATTTCTATGCATGCGGAGTGTGAGATCAGATCTTTCTTTCAGGGAAGTGGCATCTGTATGACTGTGTGTGTGTGTGTGTGTGTGTGTGTGTGTGTGTGTGTGTGTGTGTGTGTGTGTGTGTGTGTGTGTGTGTCTGTGTGTGTGTGTGTGTCTATGTGTCTATGTGTATGTGTGTCTATGCACATATGGAAAGTGTTCAGCATTCACTTGTGATTCCCCTGATAATTTATGGTTGAGTCATCAAACAGCGGGTTCTTCACTTCCATCTCTCCAGTCTGTTGAGGGAGGGTAGAAAATGGATTAGCAGTTGTGTAAAACAGGAATGAGAATTGATTAGTCTTGTAAATGAGTGCGAGTGTATGTCTCTGTTTGTGTGTGTGTGTGTGTGTGTGTGTGTGTGTGTGTGTGTGTGTCTCTGTTTGTGTGTATGTCTCTGTTTGCGTGTATCTCCCCACCGGTGCAAGTCCGGGACACTCATATACTGTGAAGTCTCCTCCCACTTCTTCCTCATCTGATGGGACCGCAGTTTCATGGACTTTCTGTTCGGGTTTGTGACTGAAGAAAAGAAAAAAAAAAAGATGCTTGGGTTGAGACATGGGTAACAAAGTCAGAGGATGTGGTTGAAAATGTATAAATAAAGACGATAAGAAAGATGTAAAAGGAGGGAGTGGCAGAGAGACAGTAAAGAAAACAGTAGAAAGAAAACTTACTTTCCCATTGAGAGCATCTGCTGTTTTTGATGTTGATAGTGATACATTTGAGCACTTTTAGCCAGAGTCTTATCTCCCATCTGAGGACAAAACAGGAGAGGTAAGGGTGGGTGACACATTTGAAAACAGAGGTCTGTACATAATAATATATAATACATAATTGTATATAATATATATAGATATATAATGTACTGTATAAACTGTGCATTTTATATTTATATTTTTACTGCTATTTTATTGCTTTTCTATTATTATATTATATTCTATTCTATTATTTTATTCTATTATTTATATTATTATCTTATTGCTTCTGTATGCTGCTGTAGCGAAAAAATTTTCCCCTCGGGGATTAATAAAGTAAATACCTACCTACCTACCTACATGGTGCACTGTCATAGGACTTGTGGTTACTGCAGAAAAAGAAGTGAGAAATCGAAACAAAATAGGCTCTAACAATAGCAGCAAGGCAAAGACAGAGATGTGCGCTTACCGAAGCACCGTTGGCTTTGGCATTGGGCATGCCTGTCCCGCTGAATGCAGGGTAATCCACTTTCTTAGCGAGACGGGATTCTTTCTGCAACCTGTGGGGGTGCAGCATAAATCTCAGTCTCCTGCAATACTGCTTCTGGCATTTAAATAAAGTACATAGATATGATACACAAACAGCCAATTGAAGCAGGCTTTGATTGTAAGGTCATGTAAAAGAATCATAGAAAGCCCACCATGTCTTTAATTAATCAGTTCAAGTGATGTGTGGAATATCTTTCAAGTTAGAGGCAAGTGAAATGAAATCCATACAGAGAAAATGATTTAGATGTGAGTTTTAATAAATAAAACTAAATAAAAATAGAGAATTAAAGGTCCTAAATATATATAGCACTTTCAAAGGCTCCACCAGGGTTAGATACAACTTTTAGGTTAGGTTAGGTTAGGTAGTTACTTTATTAATCCCCGAAAAAATTTCCCCTCGGGGATTAATAAAGTAACTACCTAACCTAACCTAACCTAACCTAACCTAACCTAACCTAACCTAACCTAAAAGTTGTATCTAACCCTGGTGGAGCCTTTGAAAGTGCTATAAAGTGTGTTTTATTAGATTTACTGTATTCGCCTCTTCCTCTGATGTGTAACTAAATCATACAGAAGTGCTGAAGCAGATTTGTTTCTGATGTCTTTTTGCTGTAGATGCCAATTTACTGAATTAATCTGATAAAACCCCGGGAGGCAACACAAGTGGAAGGCCGACACCTCCTTATAACGCTGTGTAATTAGTCACTGCAGATAAACAATGGGATGTACACGCCCATTTAAACTACATGATTTTCTAATCCAATCAAACAGTACAAACTCTGCATGTACTTTTGTGCGATAATTAAGAGAACAAATCAGAGAAGAAAATCACTTTTGATTGAAATGTGTGCGCATTATATACAGTATAATAGTTGTGTATATTGTTTGACTGGTGGCCACTTTAGTTCTACTTGACTGATTGAAACGTTGAAAAATACCTGGAAATTAAATAGCAAATAGGAGTGCAGGTTTTTTTTATTGATCTATTGGCAATAATAACTAACTAGTGTTTTATGTAATTACCTTTTTGTACGGAATGGTGCACGTGTACTAAAATAATCGAACCCAAATAACCCTGAAATATTTCTATCTCATGCCTCGTAAACCATTAACATTGTCTACCCTGCTGTTTGTAGATACGTCATTAGTGAAAGACTTTAAAGTGAAAGAACCCACTAACACAGCTTAAAATAGGACTTTTGTATTGTGTTTAATTTGTACTATAAAATAGCGTAGTTTACTAAATGGCAAAAATACTAAATATAGCTTTATAATGGTTTACTTGTGATTTTCTGCATTTGCACTTACTTGATGAAACAGACGGTGGCCAGGATCATTGCGACTGTGCCCACCGCTACACACAGTGAGATCAGAACTGCAGATTGACACAAAGAAACAGGAAAACAAAGGGGAATAGAGTCTGTTAGAGTGAAAGTCTGATAAATACCCCGGTAAATATTTATCATGGATGCCAAATTTACTTACACTTCAGTTCATTTGCTAAATATAAGTTGTTGTGGTCATCGATATCATATGAAACATAAAGGGAACAGACACTCTGGGATAAAAGCAATGAACAGTTCTATTGGAACATATACAAAACAAAGTGATGGCAAACGTCCGGCAGGCAGATATCAAACTGATTGATAAGATTCACATGACCCAAATTTGAACATTATCTGATGACATCCTTATCATGCACCCAAAAACTGAATTTCCTGCCATCCGATAAAAGGTGTTTTTCCCTTTAAACTGCGACACGCATCGGGTCTGTTAACACCGCTGTGTGCTGAAGACATGAAGGCCATACTCACTGACAATAATGCTGTCTTTCCGGGGTGCTGGCACGGCTATAGGACCGGCTCGGCCCTTGTCTCCGGTTGTCCTGGGCTGCGGGGTCGGTGTGTTTTGCAGGGCAGTGACTGCAGGGCGTGGAGCCGCAGTGGTGGTATGCAGGGCTTCATCTGAGAGATGGCTCTGGTTCTTCTGTTCGTGTTTGCTGTTTTTGACATTTGTTTGAGAGGTGATGGCAGCTGGAGACAGACAGAGCAGAACACACAAACAGAAATGGAGTCTTAATTGAAGGCTACGATAAAGGGGAAAAAAAAAAAAAAAGCAGGAGATGATGTGTGTTGATTATATACAGTGGTGTGAATTTTTTTTTGCCTCCTTCCTGATTTCTTATTTTTTTGCATGTTTGTCACACTTGAATGTTTCAGATCATCAAACAAATTTAAATATTAGTCAAAGATAACACAAGTAAACACAAAATGCAGTTTTTAAATGAAGGTTTTTATTATTAAGGGAGAAAAAAAAAATCCAATGGCCAGACATTCTCCTTCAGGATGTTTTGGTAGACAGTAGAATTCATGGTTCCATTTATCACAGCAAGTCTTCCAGGTCCTGAAGCAGCAAAACAGCCCCAGACCATCACACTACCACCACCATATTTTACTGTTGGTATGATGTTCTTTTTCTGAAATGCAGTGTTACTTTTACGCCAGATGTAATGGGACACACACCTTCCAAAAAGTTCAACTTTTGTCTCGTCAGTTCACAGAGTATTTTCCCAAAAGTCTTGGGGATCATCAAAAATGAGACGAGCCTTAATGTTATTTTTGCTCAGCTGTGGTTTTCGTCTTGGAACTCTGCCACGCAGCCATTTTTGCCCAGTCTCTTTCTTATGGTGGAGTCATGAACACTGACTTTAACTGAGGCAAATGAGGCCTGCAGTTCTTTGGATGTTGTTGTGGGGTCTTTTGTGACCTCTCAGATGAGTCGTCGCTGCGCTCTTGGGGTAATTTTGGTCGGCCGGCCGCTCCTGGGAAGGTTCACCACTGTTCCATGTTTTCTCCATTTGTGGATAATGGCTCTCATTGTGATTCGCTGGAGTCCCAAAGCTTTAGAAATGGCTTTAGAGCCTTTTCCAGACTGATAGATCTCAATTACTTTCTTTCTCATTTGTTCCTGAATTTCTTTGGATCTCGGCATGATGTCCAGCTTTTGAGGATCTTTTGGTCTACTTCACTTTGTCAGGCAGGTCCTATTTAAATGATTTCTTGATTGAGAACAGGTGTGGCAGTAATCAGGCCTGGGTGTGGCTACAGAAATTGAACTCAGGTGTGATAAACCACAGTTAAGTTATGTTTTAACAGGAGGGGGCAAACACTTTTTCACACCACTGTATTATTCTGTTGCAGGGTTCTTACCAGGCTGTTTGGATAGCTTTTTTGGTGGTTTCCCCTCTGACACTTGCTGTTTCTCGATGACAGAGTGAATGAAATCAATTTCTTCTTCCAGGTCAGAGTAGGTTGTCATTTTCCCTAAAGAACAGACAGAATTCATGAAAATTCATGAATGAAACTGGCTTCACAGGCACACAAAACTGTAAGAATCACACCGACAGTCAAGTATAGTAAATGAAGCACCTTAACTCGTGCATATAATTACAAATCAGATAGTAACCACTTACAGCAACGTCATATGGATAAAAAGCATTGTTACCAGGGCAAAACACAACTTCAAACAGAGTAACTGCACTTTATTTGTGTATTTTCTCTGAAAAGTTTGATTCTTTTCATAATCTTATTCTATGAATTAATTCACAACTGAGAAACCGGATCACGTATTTTATTTTCTTATTTGTGATCCCAAAACACTTTGGCTTTTTCCATCTGGAAAATGTAATTTTTAAGCTGCTGCAGTGGTGTGACTTGTTGTGTGCATAGTCAGAGAGGGCATATATTCGGCCTGCATATATGAATTTGCATGTGTTTTCAGGATTTTGCCTCTGAAGTGGCGAACAGGGAGTGTGCCTGCGTGTGTTGTTTGTTTGGGGGAACTGGTACAAAAGGAGACAATGCTGAACTGTTGTTAACAGCTCTTCAGACCAGACAGTGAGACACATTCCTGCGGGACTGCTGAAGACTCCAGGACGACCAGGGCCTATAGTGTGTGTGTGGCCAGGGGAGGAAGCACGGCAGGGGGCAGGAGCAATCAGCCAAACTTTGAGTCACTGACTTACAGTTGCTACATTCACAATAGATCCCTTAGCTCATTGCTAATGGAGGTGATCAAAGTGTTATTTCCCTCTATCAAGTTTCCTTGCAATATATCAAATAGGAAATTATAGCTGTTGGAACACAAAGATCAGAGAAGGCACAAAAAAAAGACCAAAGGTGATTGCATGAAATGAAAATTTTTAAGATTATGCCTCAGAGGATTATATCATTATTCAACATCCAGGATGCCAGTACTTGGAACAATTGTTTTGCATGACATGCATGTTAAAACGATTGCGAGAAAAAAAAAAAAAAAGACCAGCACCAGTATCTCAACAAATGTGTTATTCCACCTACATCACATTAATGATTACAGTGTCAGTCTCACTCCAGAAGGCTGGCCATCTGGCTGAGCCAATGTGTATGATATGACATGCTAGCACTTTCACTGCCTGCTTTGTTGTTTTCTTACCCCCCCACCCCCCACCCCACCCCCTCCCCCCGTCCACTAATGGCCATTTAGTGCACTCCATAGCAGGTGTCTGTGGAGGCGGGATGCACCATCTGTACATTGCAGGTGGTTGGGAGCACCAACTGTGCCTGTGGGCTCGCCAGCGGCGTGTGGTGATACAGGTTTAAGTTTTAGAGGAGACATACAAAAGAGATTTGTTGTTGGTATTTCTAATGTGAGGTTTTCAAAATATGTTAGGACCCCACCTCAGCCAGAGTTTATAGTTCACCTAAAAAAGTGGCCGCTGATTGTCACACACTCAGTAAGCATGCACACCTCTCCTTGCATAAGAGAGACTTACCACTGGCTTGATAATGACCCATAACCTCTTGTGAGCACCAGGGGGGCGGTCGGGTACAACAAACAAACACTAAACACCTCGACAGGGACTGTGGGTCACACACATCTGTGCTGTTTTCTTTTCCCACTTAAAAACCATTCACATTTCTTCCTCCCTTCACCACACGCGTACACACACACACACACACACACACACACACACACACACACACACACACACACACACACACACACACACACGCTCCCTTCCCCCTCTTATTCTCTTTTTAAAAAATACAAATCAGACTGACTTATCAGATTAAATTTGAGTAGAAATGGCAAAACGTACTGTAATGTAATTAAACAGTGTATCCCATTTACACTAAAACAAAGGCTAAAAGAGGAACCTAACCTTTAAAGAATTCAAATACTTTTAAATGAAATTTCGTGTGTCTGTATAAATTATACTGAGTGATATTTTGCAGCAAAACATGATTAAAAGAAAACGGGCAGAAATACTGAACATACCAAAGCAAAGAAAGGTTCGAACAGGAGGTTATTAGCAATATCTGGTATCTAATCTGTGGTTCTGCTCAGCAAACGGGGCAGCAACTATATATTTTTAATTTATGTGTAATCTGTCGATTATTATCTTGCTTATTAATAATTTTGTTTGATATGTGAAATGTCAAAACAGCCAAATTGCCAAACTGTTTTGCAAACAAACAACCACAAACAAATGCTCCCCAAAAAATTAAATCTGACTTAAATCAACAGCCATAAATTAAATTGATATTGTGTCAATTAAGTGAGTTAAAAAAAATAATTTCTGAATTCCAAACCTATTTTGATTTGTGACCGTACTTAGAAGTAGAAGTACAAGTTGTAACTGAGTTCAGTGCCTCCCTCCTCACAGTTACCTTCCAGTATATTATTGATATAATAATCAGTGTGTTGTGTTGCCATCTAGTGGCTCATTAAATAAATGGAGGTGGGAGACAGACACATGCTGTGTTCCAAATTATATACTTTCCTTCGTACACTAACAAAAAGTGTCGGAATTTTGACAGTGTCATGTTGTTTCAAATCGCACTCTGAACTGAAATAACCTCAGCATGTGAAAACATGTGAAAGCATGTGTCCAGAGTTTCACAACTTTTGGACTGTTTTGAGTGCATCGTCTGGGTTCTTGTAGTGCACTGCATGGTTCTGTACTTGACAGTGTGAACGCATCGATGCACTCAAAATACTGAGTGTTAGTACACAAGTAGGTCAGTCTGACTGATAGTACATTGTCAGATTCTCTGAAGAGCCGGGACTCTCAGCAGATTTGACAGCTAACATATAGTCTCACATCTTTTGAATTTACATGCTCTTTAGAGTGTTTGGACGAAAAGGAGGAGAGGAAACAAAAAGGTCACAGTTTCATCAGACACTTTATAAGGTAGACTGTTTTAAGAGTGAAGGAGTGGTGCTCAATTAAAATGTCATCCTGCCTGTGAAATTTTCAAGTTGTGTACCTTACAACTGCGGCCGTGAGTCACCAAGCCGCCTGCTATAAAAAGTTAGTAACAGCTGAGCGTTCAGCTTTGAGTCGGTGCATAAAATCTGACTGGCAATATTCGAACCCGATAAACAGTCCCACCTGTCTTTCATCCACTGTTTTCAGATACGAGTACATCTACAATAGAAACAAAAAACAATACAAGCCTAAAAAGCCTGCAATACATATTCAGGATGTTTGACACTTGTTTTTCTCTTAGAAATGAGATCAGTTGTCAGTATCTACTTATAAACACATCATAACCCCTTAATTTCTAGAATAGTCCAAATCAACCAATTCAAATCAACAAGTATTAATATTAATGCTAAAATGATCTGAGACTATTTAGGTAAAGAAATATACCTAAGCAAAGAAAAGAAATCTGCTATATAACAAACAATAGATACTGTATGTTTTAACAGGAGGGGGCAAACACTTTTTCACACAGGGCCATGTGGGTTTGGATTTTTTTTTCTCCCTTAATAATAAAAACCTTCATTTAAAAACTGCATTTTGTGTTTACTTGTGTTATCTTTGACTAATATTTAAATTTATTTGATGATCTGAAACATTTAAGTGTGACAGACATGCAAAAAAAAATTGGAAATCAGGAAGGGGGCAAACACTTTTTCACACCACTGTAGCTATCTTCATTTTGTCTTTCAGATAACGTCAGTGTTTTTCCTCATTTTTATTCAGTTATTCTCTTTATAAAAACAAATGCAGCTGTAATATTTGTTGACAGAAGGTGTTGATTGTGTCGAGTTGCAAAAACCATAAGTTTTTGTGGCCTGGTACACTTGCATAACATCCCACACATTGTTAAATATGTAAACAGTCTACAATAAATGTTACATTGGAGCTATGTGACTGATAAGTTTTTAAATAGTGGAAGTATAAATGGTGGAATTGTCATTAACAACCATAAATCTATCAGATGATGAGTCATTTCAGTTGGTTAAATGTACAATGCTTTGTTATAAATTCATTTTATAATTGAAAGGGTGTAAAACAATGTTTATAGCCGGGTTAGTAAACTGAAATAGCAGAAGAACTCTCCATTAATTTTGTTTTCTAACCTCATGTTACTAAAGCAAACTGCTGCAGGTTATTTGCTCGAGTTTCGTGTCGCTCCAACAGCTGTCAGTGTGTCTTTCTCTTTTTGTTTTTGACCGCTTCATTTTCTATTACATAATATAAAGAGATACAAACATGAATACAGAAATGAGGGATTCCAGTATATGTGTGGATGGAAATGCGTGAGAGACAACTAAAGGAGGAACTCTGTAAGACATCCGAACAAACACCACATGCAGACGGCCCTGCCTTTAGCACATACACAATTTGGCCATTTATAAAGAATACATACCAAGTCTGTTTGTGCCTCTTCTTGTTCCGAGGACATGGGTTTGAGCCATAGTGTGTGTTTACCAATGGCAGTGCACGCCTCCATGTCAAATACAGGCAGGTCCTACTTACAATAAAAAGTGCTGCCTGCCTCTACTCTTCACTTACTGTGGGTGCTCATCCACTCTCAGTTCATGATGCCAAATATTGAAAATTTCCGACAGAGAAATCTTCCAATGAGAACAACAGCAGAAAAAACGAAAACATCACCAGCAAGAAAATACAAGAAAAGAAGAGCGAGGCCAGAAAAGTGTAGTAATTGTGATTTGAGAAAAGAGTAGTATCGATTCATCTTACAATAGTAGATGTGGTCAGACTGCAGTGACTGGAATGGGAAGATAATCACACCCATAATGAGGATAAGAGCCATGACATTTCATGGAAGAGAGAGTTTAAACAATAGCCCTGCCATCAACTATTATTTTGAAGAATCATAATGTCGTCATACAAATAATCTGCGAACTGACCGGCTGATTTAACTGGAAAATCTGTCTGAAATGTATTTAACATTTTTGTCCGGAGTTGATACACAGACTCATGCAGATAGTGCTCTGAAAGTCTAGTAGTTAAGGACAAAAAGTACCTTAATATTATAGTGAATATTATATATATGTGAATGAATATGGAAACAAATTTTGTGATCAAACCAAGACCCTAATATCTGCTTACAGTAGCTGTCAGCCCCATTAAGGCTAAAGTATGGTGTGGTGGTAGGGCGAGGCTTTCAGTAGCCTCACACATGACTTCCAGGACTTTGAATGTGATGCAACTTGCTGAAGGCAGACAGAGAAGGCAAAGACGAAGATGAAAGTGGAATTCTGTCATCTGTTTTCTACAGACAGTTGTGTAGTGGTGTGTGTACTGGTGCTTTCATACATACATCATTTCTGAGCTGAATTGTGCATTTTTCCCCCTCACATAAATAGAGTAATATAACAGCTTCTGAAGCTGCTATTTGTCTCAATACATTCTGTACAACTGTGACTGAATTTAGAAACAAACACAGTTACAGCAGCAGAATTTCAGTTTTGAAACTGCATTTTTTTCATGCTTTTAGCGAGCACTCTAACATTTGAGATAATTAGTTGTTTAGTCCTGAAAACACAGTCATCACATTTGCTGAAGTGACAACAGAGTGACTTCAGAGGCACATTTTGCCGTAATGCTGCCAAACTACCGAGGTAGCGGCTGTGCGTTTGCGTGTTTTGATGCATTATGGGAAGTGCACTGCCCCTGACAAACCGAATAAGCCAAATACTGTAGACTTACTGAGTGAATGAATGAAATTGTCATGATTTCATCCGTCCATTTAAATCTTTCTTGTGTGTTTGTGTGTATATGCATGCGGGCTCGGTGGGAGATCACTACGTTCTTTAGCCTCTCTCGGGTTTATGTAACCACTTGAGGGAGCTTATAGGCCTACGATGTACCAGATTTATGACGGCACATACACGTGCACGCACAACATGACAGAGAAACGGAAATAAAGATACTATCAAACATCAAAATACAAAATAACTGTTCAGACTTTATCGTCATACGAGTGGCCTGCAAAAAAAAAAAAATCCTTTCTTCCTCTGCATGATGTGACCTTTCTTTCCAACACTGTACGTCCTCACACTCATCTCTTTCTCGTGTTTACTTTCACCCTCTGATGCTACCGCCAATAATTTGAGCCAAGTTCATCCTGGATCCTCTCCTGACGCAAAACCATTTGAATTATTAATCCTTCACAAAACACACATGCCCGCCAACACACACACACACACACACACACACACACACACACACACACACACACACACACACACACACACACACACACACACACACACACACACACACACACACACTCTTATGGGGAAGCAAGCCAGTTTGCTTGAATATAAACATGTTTCTCTTTCACTAATTTCTGTTGCACCTTCTTGAAAGATGGTGTGTGTGTGCCAGCACTGCGATGCCACGCCGTGGAAATCAGGAAAATAAGATTTATTTTCACAGTTTGGCTCTTTCATTGAGTGATATTAGATTCTGTGATGGAGATGAAGGGCAACAGAGAGAAAGAGAGAGAGAGAGAGGCATGTCATCTCAGTGATGAAGGCCGCCAGCGCGGGGGCGGTGTGTGTGTGTGTGTGTGTGTGTGTGTGTGTGTGTGTGTGTGTGTGCGTGTGCGTGCGTGCGTGCGTGCGTGCGTGTGTTGGTGGGCATGTGTGTGTGAGTGAGTGTGAGAGTTGCAGACACAGCAGGAGTTGGGGCGGATTAAAAAAATAAAAAATAAAATAAACAGCGGCTCAGACTGCACCATAGTTGTCAGAGATATGTGGTGGGAGAGACAGAGGGAGAGCAAGGACAGCAACAAGGGTGTTGTAGAGAAGAGACAACAGCCGAAGAGAAATGGGACACTGACAAAGCATGAATGTGGAGTGAAGATATTAAAGGAAAGAATGACAGTGACTCAGTCAGTACATTTTCACGAGAAGCAATTTTTGTAGACGTCATTTAAACCTGATGCAGGTTATCTAACTGGAAGTGAGGGGTTCATTCGAACAAGCAGAGCACGGTCATTCATCAAACTTCAGTTTACGACGGTCAAGCTCAATCTTTGCTGTGTTTTAACTCGGCAAAAACACAGGTCATGAAATGTGCCACTGTGTTTGCTGATAGAGTGTACACATGACCAACAGTGGTCATATTCAATTACTGTCCCTCTATCAATTCACCTCCATTCAACTACTATTACAATTAATTGATCAATCATTTTACAATTTAGAATTTTTCATACCCTCGAATTCCAACAACTAATTGATTGATAAACAACTAATTTCAGCTCTTATTCTAATAGAAGGAATGCTTGCTTTAATTCTTTAGTTTGTCACTTTAACATATAGATTAACATCAGTTATATTCAAGTCCTTGCCAAACAAGTTCATACAATGCTGATTAACATTAAGCATCAAGCCTAACATCCCCAGATAAATCTTTCTGTATTTCACAGTTTTTAAATCTGGTGTCTGGTGAGACATCCCCGCTTTGGCCAATAAATCCATACTGGGCATGCTTTATGGGCAGAGCACGTCCAAAGTCTAAAGTGGGCGGGGCCATCTTATAGTTTAGCTTCATGCTAACTTGAATGGGATAAAATAATACAATTGTGCGGTTATCAATCTGAATTAATTAAATTCTGATCATTTTGCAGGGATTGTGACTCTCAAAACAATTTATCTTCCATTTTAAAGCTGAAGCAGTAGCGATGGACTACACTACGGCGGAGCCTATGACGTAAGCACGTGTTAATCATGTTTTTTCTAATACTCTCACTGATAGAAGGGGGGGGGCATGATGGGTTTAATTTGAGCTGCACAGTGAAAACACCAGGGTTTAAATCATAGACTGTAATTAAAAGTGGACATAGCTTCTGGGTCTGAAAAATGAGGCCAATGTGAAAGTGATAAAATGCAATACCACTGAGGGCTGCTAGGGGCTGGCTCCAAAAGGACTCCAGCTCCGTAGACTCCCATTCAAATTCTCTCATTAAAACCAAAGTCATAATGATGCCGTTCACGAAAGTCACTCCTTCTTATTAGTTTTCTGGCAACCCATTTTAAAAATAATCCTGTCATTAATTAGTAATAGGTCTTAAAAAGTAGTATGTTTGGGGGCATGTCTGTTTGATTGACAGGCCAGTGGTGCTGTCAGGTTAACAGGTGGGCGGGCATTGTGTCCTTGGGTTTCTAGTAAGATCAAGAAAGATCCATTGCTCGCTCCACCTCAGCTCGTCCAAATATGGTCACTTCTGGCTCCAAAGTAGCAAGATGGCGACAGCCAAAATGAAGAACTCGAGGCTTAAAAACGGCAGTTTTACAAACCTATGGGTGACGTCATGGTTGATTGCCTCCGGGTTTAAAAAAATAAATCAAACCAAACCAAAGGTGGTCTGATGTGAAAGACAAAAAGAGTAGAAGGAAAGAAATCAATCCTCTCTTATTTGTAGTTATGAGTAGGTTGGTCTGTGTAAGTGAAGGAACATTGTCTTTTGCTCATTTCCCTTCTTTCTGTATTACCTCCATCTTCGTTACGTCTTAATATCATAAGGGAAGCCATGTATCCACTTCCAGCTGTAATGTGCTCAAATGAAACGCAGTGTTTGTGAAAGCAGTGAGTGCAGGGCCATGTGTGCTGGTGTGTGAAATGTCCTTTCCTTCATACCATGTTGAGGGTGCCTGACCGACACGCAGCGTCCGTCCTTGTTCTCCTGCAGTGAGGGGAGGCAGGGACCACAGTAGGAAGAGCCATGCTGGCAGAAGTGGCGTCTCTGTTTGGCACAGTCGAGAGGGGGAGGGCACCTACTGTGAGCTGTGAGAGAGAGAGAGAGAGAGAGAGAGAGAGAGACAAAAAAAAATATGAGTGTCCCAACCACATAGATGTGATGTAGAAATTTTAACTAGGACATTAAATAACCCTCTTCCTGTTGAAGGAAGTACTAAAAAGGGTTCAAAATACGATACGCTTCACCTTTTTAGCCGGCTCTGCTAGGATTAGTGGATGTCTCTTCAGAAATAAAACATCTGCCCTAGCGCATCTGCTGATGTCAGCGTTACATCACAGCTTCACTGCCGTGTTTGAAAACTGATTTAGAATTTGCTGTAACCTCATTCAGCTTATCAGAAAGGGAGAGAATTTTAAATACTGCCAGTCAGAAAAGCAAATTTTGAATAATTTTCTGCAATTTGCATTGAGAGCCCCCCTTGTTTGGCACTCCAAATCAATCAGGTGAAATTACAGTAAAGATGTGCTCCACATCTGCTCTTTCACAATCACGTCGGATAATTGCTTGGCCTGATTACTGAACGCGCGCGCGCACACGCGCACGCACACACACACGCACACGCACACACACACACACACACACACACACACACACACACACACACACACACACAGCATGCAAGACACGTAAAGACGCAGGAGTGGGTCACAGAGTCAACAGCATTGTGTTTGGTAGCCGAGGGCAGGTGGACCACTGGCAACCTATCAGTGCGGATAATGAGCCCAGCAGTGGGCGGCTAAAGGTGAACAGCACAGTGGGTGTTGATGCTGGAATAACAGACAGGAATTGGTATAAAGTGGGAAGAGAGAAAGGATGAATCCAATATTTTTGAGGTATAAAAGGGCGGGGTTGGGCTAGGTGAAAGATCATTGCTGTAAATGAGAGATCGAATACATGATTTTGTATATAAATTGTTTGGACATTTAACAATGAATTAAACAGGCCTCATCATATATTAGTTTAGATAACGTAAAATAAAAGTGGACCATATGTGCTTCATCTTTGTGATGTGGTTGTGTCGTGTGCGCATCCCAATTTTCAAATTTGCTTATAACTTTGTGCCTATATGGACTAATTTCACGTACATGACTGATGTATGCAGTTGGTGGATATTGCTCCTTTCCAAAGTTCTGCTCCTTCATCCAATTTATTTGGTAATTTGATTTAATGTCCAGCCTCTGTCAGTTTCTCTTTGTCGCTCCTACACTCTACTTTTTACTTTTACTGAGCATTTTCCTGACACTCTTTGGTCTGTCTTTGATAAACTCAAAAATACAACACGGTTGGTGATGAGAAACATCTACTGCTGACAGGGAACGGTTTCTTAGTCGTTGATTGTCTATGAGCACAAAAACAAACCGTTAACTTAGTGGCATGAATCGCAATGTCACAAAACTATCACGCAGGTTGACGAGTGCCTGAGGGTCCTTGACCGTTGCTGGTTGGTTAAAGTCATCCTGTCTTTTACTGTTGCCGGGGAATATCAACAACTCTATCGCCTCTATGTTTAATTACTGCCTCATATGATTAGTTATTCCACATCCCTGTGAGTGTTATTATTATTATTTCATTTTTTTTTTTTTTTTTTTACTTCTGGTCTTACCTGCCTTCCTTTTATTTCCCTACAAATATCAATCTTTTGTCTAATCTTTTCAAATGTTTTTATTGATTTCCTTCAACCATAGAGGAAAAAAAGCTTCTCTAGAAATAGCTTACTCTGTCCTTGTCAAACTTTTTACGAGTGCTTAATAATTAATATTACTTCATTGAGCGAGTGGAATTAATTCTTGGGTACATCTGTGTGTGACTTGTGTTTTCACTCAATCCACTTACATTAAAATATGGCTAAATCTGTGTTGTTGTTTTTTACCCTCGTAAGCTGTTATATTGTCCCTTTAATGCTCTACCAACTACCTGGTAGCTTCCACTCTTACTCCTACACATAACCATACTGTGATGTGCTGTAAGACTGCCATCCTTCAACTTTGTCGAAACAGTTTCAATGATGAGCACTATTTACTGGGATTATACAGCTGTAAAATAACCAGCT
The DNA here is from genome assembly GCF_022577435.1 of Embiotoca jacksoni. Classification (NCBI taxonomy): domain Eukaryota; kingdom Metazoa; phylum Chordata; class Actinopteri; family Embiotocidae; genus Embiotoca; species Embiotoca jacksoni. The sequence goes on from NW_027185230.1 coordinate 7,705,218, forward strand.
GTCCTCCCTCTTTGTGGGAAACCGAGATAGTCCAAGATAAAGAGAAGCAGTTCCTCATAAATGCACCATCATTACTGAATGAAAAGATGAACACTAGGCCAGTCTCAAGATGTCTTCTGCGTGGTTGTGATTGCTGTGATAATGCCCAAATAGTTCAGGGTGTGCATTAACATTAGTAAATCATCTCTGTGAGCTGCAGTGCAAAAGCCTTCAATCAAAGCCACTAGAACAACTCTATACCAAGTTCTCCCTCCCTTTAAGACACAGGATCCTGCTGGCTTCTTTTAAAACATGCTGCCTTTTCCAACAATCTTTCACCTTTTATTCAGGCTCCTACTTTCCTGCCTCTGCTTGACCGTCCCCTCTCATTCACCTCGCCTTACCCATGAGTCCTGTCATCAAATTATTCCACCGCCCATTTTTTTTTTACGACTCTATGATCAAAGCGTGGATCAGGTGCAGATGACTGCACTCATGTCCCAGATCAAACAACCTGTTCCCATCTGCAAATGTCAGTGGAAAATCTGAACTATTTAATGGATCGCCACAAAGTTGTTTTGCAGGCATTCATTGTCACCGGACGAAGACTAATGCAGCGGTTCTAAAACTGGGGACACCTTGCGAAGGCATCCGCAAAATAATTGAAAAAAGAAAATGGTGTTGCTATGACTGCTGTCAATCCATTAACACCATGATGTCGACAGCTCAGCGAACTGTTAGCAAACTAGCTACCAGATGATAGACAAATTCTTAAATTCTACAGGCAAACTAAGAAAATATAATATGAGCTATATTAAGTCTTTAGACTTAAAACAAAATGTTGGGGGGACATTTCTCTTTATTTTACAGTCAATCATGAAGATATAAACCAGAAAGAAAGGGTGGAAGAGAGGACATGCAACACAAGTCCCTGACTGGAACTGAACTGCAGTTGTGTGGCAGCAACCATTTGGAAACGGAGTCTCTCGACCTTTTCAACACACACATCATTTATTCAAGACATCCAGCGGTCATCGACATCTCGGTATCACACAGGAAATGGTTTTGAGATATTGGTGCAACTGTAAGCTCCAATGCATTACAAGAGATTGTCACTCTGTAATTCATTTATCGAATTTGTCCCAATCCCGAAACATCACCCCACATGAAAAAATATCACATTTGCTATCTCTGGAACATTAATGGATCACCGGTGTCTAGAACATCGAAAGGAAGAGGCTTTTAATCCCTGTTATGAAAGTGAGAAAGCACGGTGTTCTATTTTTCAAAAATATCTGCACTCTTGATTATAATAATGCAACACTTCTGGTCAGCACTTCACCTGTTATTCATCATGTGGGAAGTTAATGTGGTGAAACCTATTGCAGTCACATGGATGCAGATAGGAAAAGCAGAGCATAAATCAGGAAGGAGCGGCTGTCCAATTAAAACTGCATTCATTTCCATTTACCAGCAGTTTAAACCTTTTTGTTATTATCAAACCTTGATACTACTTACACCCACATAATGGTACTTTTCTAAACACACTTGAATAAGGTGGCCCTGAGAGCTCAATGCACTGCAACTTAAGAGATGAGATATCTCAATCAATGTTAGTGGATAAGTCTGTGCTACTTTCTGTATTAGGTTGTTTTATGTTCAGCAGTTTTTGTAAATGCTGAACAGATGTTGTTTAAAACATATTTGTTTTCTACTGTTCTTTCTACTTGCATGTTATTATTGTAATTTTTTTTTTATAGTGCATCTCAATTTGTAGCTTAACAAATAAAGATGCTTGTCATGATATTACTACGACAACGCAGCTCAAATCACCACTCACCAGCCACTTTATTAGGTACACTTTGCTTGTACCGGACTGGACCTCCTGTTGCCCTTCAGAACTGGGCATTTTCACCCAGCGAACCGCCGCTCACTGGATGGTTCTTCTTTTTTGTACCATTCACTGTAAACCTTAAGAGATAGTTGTGTCCAGCCCTTCTGGAACCAACCATCCCATGTTCAAAGTCTCTTAAACCACCTTCAGCAGATCCCCATGACCTTTACTGCCACAAAGAGGGTTGTGTTTACCGTGTTCATCAGAAGAGTCCATATGAATTATCCCCTTCTTTAAGTTGAAAGAATGCCAAGAATGTGCAAAGCTGTCATCAAAGTAAAAGGTGGCTACTTTGAAGAATCTAAATTATAAAACCTATTCTGGTTTGCTGAGCATTTTTTTTGGTTTACCACATAATTCCATGTGTTCCTTCATAGTTTGGATGTCTTCAATATTAATCTACAATGTAGAAAAAAAAGAAAAATAAAGAAAAACCATTGAATGAGAAGGTGTGTCCAAACTTTTGACTGGTACTGTATGTTAGCAGTGTAGAGTTGTACGTCATAATTTAAAAATACATCTGAGGAAAATGTTGATATTCCCAATGGCCTCATCTTCTCCCCCTGTCATTCTGCCTTTGCATTTCATGCATTACGTCAGCCACAAGCTCGCTAGCTAAATCATTAGCCTCCGTGATTTTTAAATGCTGACAACACAGTCTTTTGGTGTCAACGATGACGTTGCCTAACAGTGGTGTTTTCACGACTTAACCACATGAACGCCAAGGATATCATGCGCAAGACTTCCTATGTCTTAACCATGAGGTTTTTTTTTTTTTATCTGAAAGCAGCGAAAGTCTAGATGGTTTCTGCCATGTGATTGGTGGATTATATACAGTATATACTTTACATTATTGCATAAGGAAATACTCAAGTTATCATTTTACACATTTTCTTACTCAAAAACTCAATGTTCAATCCAAAGCTAACAGGAAAAGTTTAACAGATGGACCTAATTAAGTATTCGATGAGTGTTTACCAGCATAACAAAGGAGTCACAGAAGTGAATTTCAAGTCGCCATAAGAGGTGGCCTTGTGTCAACATGCCTCCCACACAGTGTTGTTGCTAATTAGAGATCAATCAAGGGGACAATGGAACAGGAATACAAAACAAAAGACAGACAAAGAGATGGAGACAGAAAAAAAACCCTGATTTCCTGCAGTACATCAAGACATTTGGTCTCAGCGAAGACAAAGGAGGTGTGAAAAAAAACATGACATTACTCAGGGACACAGAAAGTAGTCCTTGGAACGAGTGAATGATGACTTTGCTAACCATCTGCTGCTGCTGTTGCCAGGCTGTGTGTTCAGCAGTAGCTTTGCCAGGAAGAAATGACAGAGGCCTTCTCACAGCCTGGTAAACACCTACCACTCTCACAGACCAACAAATACATGCACACACACACACACACACACACACACACACACACACACACACACACACACACACACACACACACACACACACACTATTAACTTGTGCTCCTTCAAGCTGTTCTACAGATACAATACAACGAATGCTGCCCAAGCTGTAACCATGTGTGTGTGTGTGAGAGAGAGAGAGAGAGAGAGAGAGAAAGATTTAGAGGAAGTGGGAAATGGGGTAGGCCAGGAGGGTGACACTCTCAGTGTGTGTTTCCTGACCCTGAGATAGCAGACAGGAAGTAAGCCAAACACTCCAAATCAAGTGGAAACATTGAAGAGCTCTGCTTGGTGCTCTTCACTCGATATATAAGCACAGTGTTTACTTCCACATGGGTGAAGTGAGTGAATGCCTTTGTGTGTGTGGCTTTTTGAGTTTCTATGCTGCTGTTTGCCCACCATGCCTCATTCTCAAAAGATAAGAACAAGCAAATGCCAAACAACCTGTTTCTAGAGGTTTGGTTTTACTTGCATCAGCTGGAACAAACCACATGCTTGTATGCTAGTAGGAATATTGATATAAGATGTAAGCCATGAGCCAATATACTATTAATTTGTCAGAGATTTTGCCATATAATTTATACACAGGTAGTTAAGATTATTTTATTTTTTTTAATCTCGATCTATTTTATCCAATTACACAAACATGGAATTCGTTAAACTGCTGTTAATTTTCATTGGTGTTCTTACATCATTTTTACATCAGCTCTCTAGCAGAAAACAACCGATTTAAAAAAAGAATCTAAAAACAGAACATTTTCAGTATTAATGGTCATGTATATACCACTGTGGTGACACCGATTTTATCCACTGCTAGTTTCATTTTCGGAATAAGACAACTTAATTTAAAACGAGAACAAAATTATTGTTAAGTAGTGTGATTAATGTAACGTGTGTGATTAATGTAACGTGAGTAATATTAAAAGAAATCAGTATAAACCAGTATAAAAAATGATTTACCAAAACAATCATGTGATCATTAAATAGGTATGATAAACTGTTAGCTGCTTCAGCAGAGAGCAGGACAGTGTGACACAAATGAACACATTTTATACACTTTGAATGAGTTCTATGTTCCTTAGCATTGCCAAGTCAAGGCAATAAACCCACCTCTGATTGGATATTGAGTCATATTAAATGCAGATAAATTGAAGCAAAGTATAAGTAGGTTTCAGTCAAACCTTTTAACACAAAGAAAGTTGCTCAGCTCAATGAAAAAAAGCTGTTGCGTCACTCTTTACTTAAGAAAATGTCAGAAAGCCCCGAGACAAAATTTCCTTACGACACTTGTGGAAACTTTCTCCCTTACCAGTGTCACAACACCAAAGTTAATGTAGGTGTTGGTTTCCCACCATAAACTGATGCAATGACTTCTTCATGTGAAATTTAAGGTGGAAAATAGGGCATGACTGAGCACCTGTTTAACACATGTGCAATCTCACGCGCGCGCACACACGCGCGCGCGCACACACACACACACACACACACACATACACACAAGAAGATTAGAACGATCGAAGCAGGAAATACACTGCTAATTATGCAAGCGGAGAGAGATAATAGTGAAAAGGAAGTGATTCAAATTTAAAAAAAATATTTCCTCCATAGTGGAATGTGAGCTTGGTGAAGAATGAGGTGGAACAAGGCTTTGTTTTGTGACACTGCCTTATCTCTCTTTTCTGTTGCAGTTCACTTCTGTCCTGTCAGACAATGATGAGTGTACACCCATTTCAGAGGGGACAATTACTGTGTCATTATAATGAGAGTGGAGCAGAGCAGCACACCCTACATCAAACAGAACAAAGATTAAAGGAATTTAAATACCATGGATGTGTGTTGGCAGCAAATAAAAGCGGCACATGATTCAGTTCTTTTTTGAATTAAATTTTTCATGGCCAACGTCTTACTTTGGTCCTTAGCTGGAACAGTTTCCGCAACATTTAAAACGTTTTTTTTTTTTTTTTTCTCGAGCTGATTGAATTATTGAGACTATAGTAAACCATTACCACAGAGTGATTTGGCTGCTTTGGCTCACAATTACCGTAAAATGTTTTTTTTGGGTTTCATTAGCAAACGTGTTTTTACTCATGTAATTAAAGCATCTCCTGTGTAGGAACAGATTACTGCGCTTGAGCACCACGGAAAGAGAGTCAATGCTGACATTCATGCTTTAGGTTTTAATAGTACTTCTATTTGATCGGGTAAAACAGACACAGGCAGTCTTGTTGAGGATGTGGCAACACACAAATGCAAACCTGTGCATGCAAACCTGCTGACATAGGTAACTGCATGTGCTTTGATTTGTCAGTTTTCATCACAAGATGGGTTTGATAAAAGACACGGCGAAAGGAACCGTTAAGGTTTGGATTAAAGCTGAAGGAGGATCGAGTGGTTTGGTTCAATCCAGATTAAACTGTGCTCACTCTGATTTGATCAAATGTCTATAAGCGCTCTGTAAATTGATTAATTGTGGCCCTCTCATTTCCTGCAGAGGTCTGGTGGTTGACAGTACGCTCTCAAATGAAGGAGCCAAATGTCGTACGAAGTGACAGAAAAAGCGATGGTTTGAAGAAGCCACTGCAGCAAAGCTTTGGCTCACCACTTGTTCTTCAGATATACAATTTGAGATGACAAAAACTACATTAAGGCGGATCAATAATAATGATAAGTGTTTCCTGGTTGTTGCGTTCAGTCTGATGGTTACCTACTGCATAATTTCCCTTTCCTGGTTATGTCTAATCCCCTCAAAGACCACACAAGCTACATAACAGGTCCATTTGAAACTAGAGGGAGCACTTGTTATCTATAACTGTCATTTTCTAAATGACTTCCTGGAAGCACTGAGCTCCCATATATAAAAAAATAAGGTAAAATTATTTTGTTAAATTGTTTGAATGGTATTCATGTGAATGTGTCTATCAATTTGGCCCAGCATGACAGTGAATTATGTGTTTACTGTCTACAGCTAGTAGCGCTAAGGTAACCTCACATTATCAGTCTTTCCTTATAGTCGTGGGAGAAAAAAAAAATCCTTTCATTCTTTAGTTGCTCTACTGATTTGTTCCTCATTCCACACAAGATTGTCAGACTGCACTGAAGTCTGCTCAGGAGTTTTCATCAACGCCTTTGATATGTACTATAGATAGCTCTAGACATAACACAGTTCACTTTGTGAGCATATGGCTCTGGAAACCCTCTCGTTGGGGATTGTTGTAACGTAATGCTCGTAGACCCTAGGTCATTTTCAAACTATTGAAGCAGCCTTTAACCAATTGGCACAGGCCATCATATGTGGTGTGCCAAAACTCACCAAGCTGTAAACAACAGAGACCCTGCCCCCAATGTGAGCAGATGTGACCATGTCATTATATGACATTGTTCTTGCTCTGGCTTTAATTCCTCGATATTTGCTAATGTTGCTACAACTGTCTGCACTGCTTCTTCTGGCTCTTCCAATGCTGCCATTGTTGGAACTACATTTAGAAACAAAGGCTTGACTTCAACGTAATCACACTTGACCACCTTAACTGGTCGCTGATATGTCCGCCCATCGGAGTAGCTGGGCAAACCTTATTGCAAACTAGTATAATCAAAGCAAAACTAGGTTGGCGCAGCCAGGCAAGGTAAAGCTATCATGGGATTAAAACCCGAAAACACAACTTTCACGCACTACAAATGAGTGAACACAAAATCCAGGAATACAAGGTCAAGGACAAAGATCCAATTATGATGCAGAAACAGGGACAATTTAAGTTAAAAGTTAACTAATTGCATACTAAAGTGAACAAATGAGCCCATATACTTAATTTCCAGTCCTTTCAGGGAACCAGTCATTGTGTATGAACCTGGTTATCAACTCTAATGTCCCCTGCCAGCATCGTTCCAGCCAGCTGACTTTTTACTGCTCCTACTACCCTCTAAAACACTGATAGTTCTTTTCATGCCGGGCAAAAAAGGTGATTGAAAAATAGAGTCCAGTGGCTGTGTGTGTGTGTGTGTGTGTGTGTGTGTGTGTGTGTGTGTGTGTGTGTGTGTGTGTGTGTGTGTGTGTGTGTGTGTGTGGAAAGAGATAGAGTGTGACGCTGATGATAGGAATCGTTAAAGCTTAATCCTGGTGGAAGAAAAGGCCAGAGGCACTGAGCTTTCTGAATAATAATCACACCAATTCTTTGTGGGTTTCATGAATGACAAACCTGGCATTTAAATGTGGCAGCACCACCATGATCAGGCTCAGTCAGAATATTGAGAAGTGAAGATGTTGTTTTCTAATTGAAAATGCTAAAATTAGACCAGCAAGAACATGCGGATCAAACATTTTCTCTGGCGTAGCTAATTCACCGTGCCCCACTGAGCCTGCATTATACAACAAATTCTGCATGTTAAACTAATTACTTTGGAATTTTGGCCAGCAGACTAGACAAAGTTTATGTAATCAATTGGTTAAATGGAGATTTTGGATCACTTCCATCCCCAAAACTCAATGCTCTGAGAAAGCTTTCAGGAACATCTACACACGATGGTCTCTTAAGTGTTTCCTGAACCAAACATCTGCCAAACTGAATGTGTTTTTTGAGGCTCTATAGACAGCAGACAACATCAATATATTTACCAATTTTATAATAATAAATCTTTTATTTACAAAGTGCGTTGGGGGTAGATATGACTCCAGCTGCATTCATGCGCAGTTACATTTTGAAATCACTTATTTCACATTAGAGTGACAGAAAAAGTGTTGCCTTGTTTCATCTTGTGATTTCCACACAACATACAGTGCATCCGGAAAGTATTCACAGCGCTTCACTTTTTACACATTTTGTTATGTTACAGCCTTATTTCAAAATGGATTAAATTCATTTTTTTTCCTCAAAATTCTACACGCAATATCCCATAATGACAAAGTGAAAATAGTTTGCTTAAAATTTTTGCAAATCTATTCAAAATAAAGAACAAAAATATAACACATACATAAGTATTTTACAGCCTTTGCTCAATACTTTGTTGAAGCACCTTTGGCAGAAATTACAGCCCCAAGTCTTTTTGAGTATGATGCTATAAGCTTGGCAAACCTATTCTTAGGCAGTTTCTCCCATTCTTCTTTGCAGGACCTCTCAAGCTCCATCAGGTTGGATGGGGAGCGTCGGTGCGCAGCCATTTTCAGATCTCTCCAGAGATGTTCAATCGGGTTCAAGTCTGGGCTCTGCCTGGGCCTCTCAAAGACATTCACAGAGTTGTCCCGAAGCCACTCCTTTGTTATCTTGGCTGTGTGCTTCGGGTCGTTGTCCTGTTGGAAGATGAACCTTTGCCCCAGTCTGAGGTCCAGAGCTCTCTGGAGAAGGTTTTCATCAAGTATGTCTCTGTACATCGCTGCATTCATCTTTCCCTCCATCCTGACTAGTCTCCCAGTTCCTGCCGCTGAAAAACATCCCAACAGCATGATGCTGCCACCACCATGCTTCACCGTAGAGATGGTATTGGCCCGGTGATGAGTGGTGCCTGGTTTCCTCCAAACATGACGCTTGGCATTCAGGCCAAAGAGTTCAATCTTTGTTTCATCAGACCAGAGAATTTAGTTTCTGAGAGTCCTTCAGGTGCCTTTTGGTCAACTCCAGGTGGGCTGTCATGTGCCTTTTACTGAGGAGTGGCTTCCATCTGGCCACTCTACCATACAGGCCTGCTTGGTGGAGTGCTGCAGAGATGGTTGTCCTTCTGGAAGGTTCTCCTCTCTTCACAGAGCAACGCTGGAGCTCTGTCAGAGTGACCATCGGGTTCTTGGTCACCTCCCTGACTAAGGTCCTTCTCCCCCGATCGCTCAGTTTGGCTGGGCGGCCAACTCTAGGAAGAGTCCTGGTGGTTCCAAACTTCTTCCATTTACAGATGATGGAGGCCGCTGTGCTCATTGGGACCTTCAATGCTGCAGACATTTTTCTGTACCCTTCCCCAGATCTGTGCCTCAATACAATCCTGTCTCGGAGGTCTGCAGACAATTCTTTGGACTTCATGGCTTGGTTTGTGCTCTGACATGCACTGTCAACTGTGGGACCTTATATAGACGGTGTGTGTCTTTCCAAATCATGGCCAATCAACTGAATTTACCACAAGTGGACTCCAATCAAGTTGTAGAAACATCTCAAGGATGATCAGTGGAAACAGGATGCACCTGAGCTCAATTTTGAGTGTAATGGCAAAGGCTGTGAATACTTATATACATGTGATTTTTTTCGTTTTTGATTTTTAATAGATTTGCAAAAATTTAAAAAAAAATTATTTCACGTCATTATTTTGTCAGAATTTTGAAGGAAAAAAAAGAATTTAATCCATTTTGGAATAAGGCTGTAATATAACAAAATGTGGAAAAAGTGAAGCGCTGTGAATACTTTCCGGATGCACTGTACACAACCAATAGCCTACATCCTGCCACAATGTCACCCATTCAGCTGCCACTGGGGGTCTCTCAATCAACACAACAACAACAAAAATACCAATGTTTGTTGACATAGTGAAGTACCATAGGTTTTGCCGATGAAACTCGATCTCAGTTAGTGATGTCTTCTGTTTTACATTTTAACTCCTGCTGTCTCTTGCTCGGCGTGTCTAATATTTAGCTATTTATCTGCGTCCTTTACTAGATGCAGTTTATTTGTTGTGTTGTAAGCTAATGCAGCTAGTCAGCCCGCCTAGCTCATGCAAGCCAACCCATGGTAGCTACCGTTTCTCAGGAAGTTATAACAAGTAGAGGGATAACGTGGATGTGACGCCACTGACAGGTGACCCACTGACAGGTGACCCAATGGAATTGACCGTTACTTTGATTAAAATGACTTAAATCTCTGGGTTCAAACAATGCTGGAAGCATTTAGGATCATTTAAGTACACAACTCAACAATATAATTTAGATCCAGTCATTTTTATACATTTTAGTGCGGAAAAGTTATACATTATGCTTTTAAACTCCGATTTCAGGTGAGCACAGAGAATATTTTTTTCTACTTTCTGCAGAGGCTTTTGAAAGCTGTCACAAAACAGTGTCACATATTGTACATCATGACAGTCAAGCTCAAACATCCAGGAGAAGTAATCATGACAAAAACACCGCTGTACAAGCAAATTTATGATGTGTGAGGAGATAAGAATTGGGACTTTTCAAATTTACCCTATTGGAAAAAACCCACAGCAGGTACTGCGTCACTGCCTCTCCACCCCCCTTGTTATGCATGAGCAAGTTGAAGGTACACACCAATTTAAAATTGTGATTTTCAGATGTCAGTGATCTGAAGTGAACAACTATGACTGTGGTCTGTGTTTGGGTGGAAAAACTATATTAAAATCTATAAATTCACACAAATCTGCGTCCATAATATAGCAGTAGGTGTTCAGAGCCGACTGCAGTGTGTGTGTGTGTGTGTGTGTGTGTGTGCGTGCGTGTGCGCGTGCATGTCTTAGATAAAGGTTTAAGATTACATGTGTCAGTCCAGCTGTTGGTTCTCCCATGGGTTTTTGTGTTAGAAGCTGAGGCGTAGATTATCTCTCCAGCACAAATCAACAGTGTAGAGATCCATTACTCTCGCACACACAAATACAGATAAACCAGCATAATCAATCAAACCTGTAGGCACCTATATGCTCAAATCCGTCAAGTCAGTTCCCAGTTTCCAGATCACCTAATTACTCCAACGAGAAAAGGCTCATTATTTTAGGAAATTCCTGTTTTTACAATAGATTTTGTTCCTTACAGTTATAGTTTAAAATGTAGGCTACTTCATTGCCTGTTTCTCTTTTCATCTAAAAAAATTAGGACCTTTACTTGGATTTTGTGGCTGCTGCTTGAAATAAAACCACACTGTGGATTCCAAATCATTATTTCTCATAAATCTATATTAATCAAATCATATCCCATTCAATTTGACTTTGTTCCTTTACATTTTGGATGTGCTTAGTGTAACATTAAAAAAAATAAAACACACAAGGAAATATAAAGTGATCTGACAAGGAAGGGATTTTTTTTTTTTTTTTTGAACGATTGTCTTTCCCTTGTGCTCTTCTTACTCAAATTTGCACTTGTTTTAACCTGTCAAAAACAGCCGTCTAAACTCCTGGGACGTCCCACACCAGCAGCAACAAAACTCACACCGTAAACAATCAGAAAAAGTGAGAAAAATCACACGTATCTCACTAAAGTGCGAAGACTTTGCGGATAACTGGCTCGACAGCTTCGTGTTTAATGTGTGACTTTACCTTGGAGGCTAGCACTGGCAGGGACGACACAAAGGAGGACCGCGGAGACCAGCAGCAGGGAGGCCCGGTGCTGCCGTCCGTACGGCGGGCTGGAGAGAAGCAGCAGCAGCATCATCATCATCGGGTATTCTCGGTGGCGGAGAACCGTAAACGGAGACGGGTGTTGTTGTCATTCCCCCATTGCTTTTTGGGTTGTGGTTTCTGTTTTGCTTTGTAATGCAATCGAGCTTCAGCGTAAGGTGCACACGGCGATAAACTGGGCAGGTAACACCGGAGCGCAGACTGTCCACACACAGTGCGCACTCACTGTAATCCGCGGCAGTGCTAAAGATAGCGGGGCTTCACGCAGGGGAGGAGGGTGGGGATGTGTTTGCCATGCTGCCTTCATGGCCTCCTCGTAAACCTTTAAATTCAAACACGGACTGCTCCTGTCAGACTTGTAGTTTATTCACAATAGCCTATTGTGTCTTTTTGTCATCACTGTAATGATTATGCCCGCAGTTAGAGACTGCTAATCTACTGTCAACCTGTTCAAAGTCGACATTTTAATTGAATGTGATTGAAAGTGGTTCTTTCTTTTAAAGGTGCATTATGTAAGATTTAAATCCCATCTCGTCATCACATTTTCACCATTAAGAGGTGATAGCGAATCACTTTAGCTTCCAGGCTGTCCACAGCTGGACTGAGTTTGGTCAAATTTTTGTGTATTCTTGCACTGCCGTAGTTAGCGGTTGGCTTTTCTTTTCATAAATAATGGTAGCCTATAGATATGTTGTATGTTAGTAGTAAATTGACCAAAAACTAAAACAAAACAACAACAAAAAACTCCAGTAAAGTCTGTAATCTACATTATAGCTCTCTCCATATAGGAAATAGCCACAGTAAAACCATAGTCTATATCAATGCCACTCAAGAGTTTGTTTTTTTTGTACAGTTTATGTTGTTACTGCAATACAGACTATCCAAACAAGGTCATTACATCTGGTTTGTTTTCAACATAAAATTGCCTTAGGTTAGGTTAGGTTAGGTAGTTACTTTATTAATCCCAGAGGGGATTTTTTTTTTTCCGCTACAGCAGCATACAGGAAGCAATAGATAATAATAGAATATTTGGTAGATAGCTAATCCACACATAGACCACTATTCTAATTGGTCTAGTATGTAAGAATGGGTGTAGTTTCTTACTGAAAGCACAATGTGACGACAGAGCTATCAATCACTGAGAGTATTTCCTCATACCACCTTTTCAGTGAACTTAGAATGAATTTCACCCACTCAAAACAGAAGTTTTGTCGAAGACAAAAATAGCAGAAAACTAAAGATAGAGGTAAATAAATGGCAATGACTAAAATAAAATTTGTTTAACTGAAACATAGATGGAATTTTCTACCTTTAAATTTAATCCTATGACTTCACTGTAAACCCCCCCCCCCCCCCCCCCCCACGCCTCTATTGTTACAATCAGGTTCCCACAGCACTTGAAGGCAACAGTTTACTGAGAGATTAATAACAGGGAAACACGCAGGAGGTGATGACATGTAGGAAGCGGTTTAAAAATATGATGTTGTTGGTTTCATGGTTTACATCGTGCTAGATTTGTGTGTGCTAATAAAAACGGATCCTCTTATGTTAATGCTGTTGTATTTATTGTTTGTCAACCAATCATTTATTCATTTAAATATATTTTGTATATTATTTTTTCACTAAGCAGCAGACATTGTTTAATATTGGTCCGTATAGATAGTGGCAGTGGAGGAAAGTTAAGCAAATCACTTTAGTCAGTTGCAGCAGGTGCAGTAAGATGATGCCTCTGGTCCTCATTTAAGATATAAGCAAACATATATAATGTATTTCTGTCACAGCCTTTATTCTCTTCCAATCACAGGCATAATGGTGAATGGCAGCTGGAGACAGACATGCCCTCTTTGCTTGCTTAGAGCTGAAAGACCATCTCCAAACAAAGCATAAAATTCAATCCATTAAAAGCTTTAATTGTTTAGTCCCATTAATAAGCAGCTCTTTCTGTCAGTTATCAAAATAGACTACTACTAATAGTACAAATTAAATTAAATATAAAGCTCTGCATCTTACTCTGCCAAGTGGAATAGATTTATCAACACTGATTGGTCATGTTTATTTCGTGAAAATGACAAGGCTCTTTTATCATTTAGAGAAATTGTACTTATTTATTGCGATTGCACGTCACCACGCGACTACTAGGAACTTCTTCCTCTAAAATGTCTGAATATCTTATATTTTTAACACGTAGTAATCTGTGGGCCTGTTTTGTCAGTGCTCTCAGCATCACCATCGATATTAATATGGCCATCATTCTTGTCAATTAATTATTCTGTGGTAGCTTTTCACATCTAGCACAAAATATTTTAAAGTCTGTCTCATCTTCTCCTGACAAATACTCACAGAACTGCGACATCCATTTAATTTACCAACACACAACTCACTGTAGCTCACGGACATTGGCATTATGTTATCTGCTGTTTTTAACACAATTGATCCTTTCATATTTCCCCTGAATATTTATTTGGAAATACAGATATAGTATTAAAATGCTATAGTATTAATTTTATAGATAAGAAAGATATGAAAAATTATATTGCCAAAACATTTCTTTGTACTTTGATTTTTCTTATAACAGGTTTTCACCTTTTATAAGAAAAATTTTCTTACTAAAGTAACTCTGAAATTAAGTTTTACAATCCAATTCAATCTGTGCGTTGTGTGCACCTGTATTCTCAAGTGCCTTCAAGTTGCCTATTTTATTACTTAAAATGTTTTAGAGTGGAAATATTTTGCAAAAAGAAACAAATTATTGAAGGCATTATTGTGGACAATGAATAGAAAAGCCCAATTTCCGGTACAGCCGCAACATCATCCTTTTCAAATGCCATTTAAAAATAGACGCAAGCGATACAAAAAGGTCCCTAGGAAGCCATAACTCCCACAAATGATGAAAATGCATCTCCAATAAAGAAGAAATCATTTGGAATTTATTGACAAGACTGCTCATCTCATATCCCAGAAACGGAATATAAAGATGTCATGCATCCCTTTTGGCACTTTTTGAACTTCGGCCACTGACCAACAGAGAACCCAGACAACAGTGGGACACATTATTAAATAGCATGTAAAATAATATAAAGCCTCCTTTATTTCTTGTCCATGGTCCTTTTAATCTGAACAGTGAACAGTAATGTACACAGTCCTGAGGTATTCGGGTTGGCAGAGCCAAATACAAAGGCTAAACAAACAATAAAATATCATGTTGGATTAAGACTTTAAATTAGCTCAGCAGCATCAGGAAAAGGTCCACTGTACAAACATCAAGAAAACACACCCTGGCACGAGTTTTTCCCCATACAAACATCAGCTCACATTTCCATGTACCACAAAAGTTAAAAACCAGGCAACCTAAAGAGTTATGAATTGTTCAGCATTACTGCATAAAGTTACTAAACATCGTAATGAAATGGTTTAGTCTCTGTGAGGCAGAATAATACCCAGTAAATGTAAATCTGCTGTCTGTTTGTCAGCAGGATTATGGAAAATCTACGTGGGTCTGATTTTCATGAAACTTGACAGGAGGGCGTAGCAAGGGCCAAGGAAGAGCCCATTCAATTTCTAAGTGAATAATTCATGCAAATTATTTTTCAGTTTCACTGACATTGCGAGATAGAGCATTTGAACTTACTATGTAATTACATTTTAAATTCCAGTAGATGGGAGTAAAGTTCAACGGTAACAAAACAGGCTATTCTAGATGACTTCATGTTACGATCCGCATTCATTGCCAGCAGTAATCCTCTGGGATACACATGTACTGTCTAAAACTTAACGCAGCAAGCAGTCGTTATGGAGCACCGTAGGTGTTCTGGTAAAGATATTCAGCCCTGAACTTATTTGCTGGGACCAAACCGCACTCAAGCACGCTCTAACGTGCACCCTGAATGACAGGCGCACAAAGAAGACCAAATTAAGAGACCGACACGGCTTGAAAATCTTGATGGATTTTTTTTTTTTTTTGACGGTGGACTGATGCGCCACCGCACTCGGTTTTATCCCGATATTTCCAATGGCCAATACACCACCGTGGAGCATTCAGGGACTGTGGTTTTATACGGTAGAATCGGAAATGGTACAACAGTAACATTGCCGTAGTTGTCAATATTTCCGGACGTACCGTATACAGCGGTTGTGGCTGCAGATTTGCGTGTCACAGGAGAGACTATCGGCCTCGACGGAGGTCAACTGTCTGAGCGCCTGTTTCGTTTTTGTAATGTTTTTAGGATGACGTGACTAATTGCAAATAAACTAAACTTTTTATTGTAGGTTGAAAAAAAAGTAGCATACGGCCTAAAAAAGAAAATCCAAACTGAATTTCAAAAGATTTGAGGTGGTCAATCTCTTCCAGCTTTTTTTCTTTATTTCTTGCGTATGACTTTGTAGAAGTTTTGACAGTTTTGTCTGATAGCAGTGGTGTTTTAACTGAGATGCCTTCTTGTGTAATTTGGTTATCACGCAACTTTCAAACACACTCGCGTACCAAAAGGAAGTGCAGAACAAACCCGCACGCATACAAACATTTTCTTAAATGGGTTAAACTTGCAACCTGCATTCACTCTTTGAATTCCCTGAAGTCGTTTTACCTGTACAAAATCAAAGAAACTTTCCAAATTACACCCAGTCCATCTCCTTCGTCTGTGAAAATTATATTACTGAGAAGTTATGGTAGCTACCACCATCTACTGGCCAGGAAATATTCCACTCATCATTACTGAATATTTAAACAGTACTTGTTGAGGTGAAGAGGTGAAAAGGTGAAAAGGTGCAATCTAGATTAAAAACAAATCGCATTGCATAAAAAAAACACATCTCAGGGCATTGTTGTTGCCTCGTATATATTATTCTAAAGTGAGGTCATTTTAAACTCTAGTCAATGATCTAGGTCTTCATTAGCACGAACACCTTACATGTGCCTACAACAGCAACACTACTGGGTTTGGGTTCAGGCAGCAACAGCCTATTCTTCTTTTTCTTCTACAGCTTTTGGCCTTCGACTTCTTAGTTTAGTCTGATGTGATCATGAAACTGCCTCGTTTCCTGCACAACCCGCACAACACAACCTCCGCTTTGACTGTAGAGTAAAGATAAAGCTATCTTTCGGTTTCAAAGTCAAGACAGGATATGAGCGGGGCTATCTCTCCTCCGTCGGTTGGAAACATGCAGGCTGTGTCGGTTAGGGCTCCGTGTGCTGTGGGGCAGTGAGGAGCTCTGAGGCACATGCCATTCAGAAAAAAACTGACAATGGATCAGTGTTAGTAAACCCTGCTGCTTTGGGATCAGCGGTGGTCAAGGATATGTGTTTGGTCCAGTGTTGTCAGAGGAATCTGCTGAACATGGTTCAAGTCTGTCGGTCTCGGTTGCCTCGGTGCAGACCTGCTGCTGCTGTGATTGCCGTTTCCCTCCGAGCTCTTCTTCTTCCTCCTCTTCCTTAAGAAACACCTCTTCATTCTCCAAGACAAACTCCAGGGTGGTCCCTGTGGCTTCTCCTGCCTCCAGCTCGCCCTCCTCTGCCAGGCGCAGCTTTATGTTCATGCTGACAGGTTTTTCAGTTTTAGCTAGAGAATGAAGACAAACAATGAAATCAACAAAACAGGAGAAGAACGGAGAAAATCTGAGGCAGTGACTACGATTTTGCGCTTAGCTGTAATTGCAGTTCATTTTCCAAATAATCAGCACAGGTTTCAATGGTGACACCAAGTGGTGAGACAGATCATCTAAACCAAGTCACCACAAGTGGATTGCGGCTTTGTAGGGGGCTTTGTTGTGGATTTGTATCTGTCTACATGACTCATTAAATGAGAAAATTATAAAACCCTGAGCAGATAAGGGCTGAATAGACGCAACGCAACGCTTTCTTCTTGAATTTTTAAAGTTGCTTGTAAGTAACAGCTGATTGATTTCACAGGAAATATCTGCTGATATTATATAGTTTATATAAATCAGTAGATATGTCGATATACTAGCAAGAGTTGCCTGTACAGCAGCCAGAGACTGATGTAGCATTTTTTTGTAAATGTCATACACCTCTATTGTTCCTACTAAACTATTTAAATCTGTAGTTCCCAGCAGTTTTATCAGATTTGTATGCCTTTTTTTTTTTTTTTGAAAATACAGTATGCTACAGCAAAATAATATAAGATTCACATCTTCAGTAGAATTGAATGTGCTTCGGACTGAGTTCTTAGAGAGTACTAAAAGACAGTCCAACAGATAGTTGGTTTTGGTCTTTTCAGGGAATTTATTGACAATGACTAAACTAAAGTATATCATCAGACTTATCCATTAATGTTCCTCTTTCTGGTCCTCACCGTGTCCGAGCTGCCTCTCCTTGGGCAGCAGCAGCACATCCACATTGTGATGTTTCTCCAGGGCAGCTGTGAGCACGGCACCCTCACGGCTGAACAGGAAAACCAAAGGCAGGGTGATGTCCTCGGTGGGGTCCCCGTCTCCAACCATTTGGAAGAGGGGAGTTTCCTCGCTATTACTGTCCTCACGGTGGTCTGAGGGGCAAAATGACAATTTGAGTCATTTTAATTTCTGTGAGGTCCAGGCTTTAGTATTTAGCAGTATTTTCAACTTTTTGTATTTATCTATGAGAAGTACTGTAGGAGGGAGAAAAAAAAAAGCAGTTTTCTGGTTTCAGGTCACTCATGATCCTCACCGATAAAGATGACTCCTATGGCTCCTGCGTCTTGGAGCCAACGAGCCTTTGCAGCAAACATGCAGTCACCACGCAGTGCCAGAGCGATATGACCTTCAAGCTCCACTGCATTATCTATTGGCCCACATGCAGTGTAGGGGGAAGCTTTCACAATACTGCCCTTCACCTGCGGACCAGGAGTTAGTTTGAATGTTTTTGATCTTGTGTTTGAGATGAAAAAGTGTGCAAATACCTTGAGTATTAAAAGAACGAGACAAAGAGATGAAAAGGTGCATATAAGCATCAATAATATTTGTAAAAAAAAAGCAGACATTTGAATGGTTCCGGAGGCCCCGTCTATTCAAATTATATTCCTTTTACATGTTACTATAATAAGACGCCGGTTCTTTTCATGAAAGCTACACTAGCTTTGATGTTCTGTACATCTGTACAGAGTTTTATCTCACCCCGTGCTCCTGCTTGGTGAGGTCCATTCCAAACTTGGCAGGTCCTGCAGTGAGGACCGTCCTTCCCAGAAATGGAGGGGATATGAGCTGAACAACATGAGGCACCACCACCTCCTCCTCCGGTGCCTGACTTAATTCTGCCACCAGTTTGACCCGGTACACTCCTTTATGCTCCTATATAGAAAATAGATTGAAAACAACAATTCATTATTTTCCCACAATGTCTGCTGTCAGGTTTAACATATATTCTGTCATTCTGACCCAATTTTTAATTTATTGAACTTTGCTATAAAAAAAAAAAAAAAAATCATTTTTAAGAACCAAAATGAAATTGGAGATTCATTTGCTGTGATTGACACATTTCCTATCCTCCACACTACACTGCTGGAAACCTCATGACACCACAGTGGCCATGTTTAGAGCTTAAGCAA
This sequence comes from Embiotoca jacksoni, assembly GCF_022577435.1. Classification (NCBI taxonomy): domain Eukaryota; kingdom Metazoa; phylum Chordata; class Actinopteri; family Embiotocidae; genus Embiotoca; species Embiotoca jacksoni. Next base: position 7,724,363 of record NW_027185230.1, read on the forward strand.
ACATAAAAAACACAAGCTATAGCGGATAAGATAATGAAGAAATCTGTTGAAAAATGTATTGTTGTTGCTCTGTGGGTCTCGACAACTTTGTACCTCAGTTGTGGCGTTTTGGGGGGAAAAAGGACTTCCACATAAAAGTGTATTTTGGGGCAAATACTATGAGTCTCCTGCAGGTTTTTAAATTAAAATGAGGTGAGTGCAAAGTGCCCAAAATACCTTCTGACTTCCGATGTCTCCTGCATTGACTTCATTAATTGGAGTGAGAGAAATGCCCATGCTTTTCAAGAACTCCACAGGCTCCATGCCGTTATCGTGGAGCGGTAGTTCAATTTCCCTGTAAAATATAAATACTCTCGAGTTAAGACTCAAAATAATTATAACTGACTCCACCAAAGACCACTGAATTAAAAAGCCTCTTACAAATGGACACACCTGATGGGTAGAGGGTGGAAGGGTCTTCCCACCCCAGTGAGGTACTTGTAGCCGTCCCGGATGGTTTTGGCAAATGAAGGGTTGTTGGGGAACAATGTCTCTGTGCTGGGACAGGAGTGTGTAAACAGATCTTCCTCTTGAGAAACAGGAACAGTCTCCTGGAGCACAGGACACACAGATTAATTTAAATAACTACGTAACTACTGTACTATTACATGTCAGTTTACGAATTAAAAGAGTCAGTTAGAATTGTAGCAGTGAACGTCTGAATATTCAGCATTATCATAGAAGCAATAGAGAATCTATGTGTGTAATTGCCACAGAATGTCAATTTGTCCCATTCTTTAAATTACACTGTTTGGTATTGGTAGACAGCAATTAGTATTTAGTGTAATCATTTAAAGTGTGTCAATGACGCTACTCTCCAATAAAATGAAATAAACGCGCTTGTAGTGTGTGAAGCATTTATCAGCTTTTTTTTATAAATCAGAAATACTAAATATATCGTAATGCGATGTCTACTCTGTACCTGTGTTTAAGATGAAATGAAATAAGAGCTCTCACCGTGTTGTTGCCTTGACAGAGTGGCTGGGTGGTGGAGAGAGAGACGGGCAGGAGGTGAGCCTCTGTGGTGAAGATGTAGTCGTCAATGTCGATCGGCAGCTGGTTCTTCTCCGAAAACAGCAGGTACAGGTACTTAAACATCTCTGCCAGAAAGAACGAGTCCATCCTGTACACACATGTACACACAGAAGACGTTATCGCACATTCACGTGATATTCCGAGGTTCATTAAAACAGGAGGTTTGTGCTAGACCACATCGTTTAATGTAACGTCTCAGTTTAGACATGTTTGGAACACAATACCTGTCTTCATGCGTCCCAGTGCGGACATCTTGCACAGCAGCAAACCCGCAAGGCACCCTGGCGAAGGCATTGAGCTTTTCCACTATGGATTGTCCCACTCTGAGGTAGTAGGGGTCGCCAGTGGCCTGCAGAGATAAAAAAAAAAAAAAAAAAAAAAAAAAAAAACTTTGACCCCCACATCTCAGAAGATACTTCTAGAATAGTATAACAATACTTTGTAGATACAGTCTAATAGAGTGATTTCGGTAATTAGCCTCTTTATAATAGCTGAATCCAGGAACCTAATCTCATGTTACGTTTTTTTTTTTTCTTTCTTTTCTGTTAATGACCTGTCCGGTCAGGTTTTTCACCTTATAGAGGTAGTAGGTGCTTTCTGCAAACTCTGGTCTCAGGAGGTGTTGGCCCCAATGAACTCTGAACTCTGTTGTGAAAGCCTTCATAGAAATCAATTGAAGAAAGAGAAAGTTAGCCACACATTTTTTCACATTAAAACTAAGACAAATTTCTAAGTTCTGTTTTGCAACTTAGAAGAACATTATAATTTTTTCTGACTATAATGTACTGTATAACAACAACTTTATAATGAATACATCATAACTTATATATAGAATTCTATAAAATGATACATAAATATTGTGAAATAAAATCGTATCCATGTTGCCTAGACCTACTGAATATCATAAATATTTAATCTTTGCCTACTATGTCATTAAATAGAGCAAAAAAGCAACCAAAAAAACCCCGATTCTTTACCTCTGGAAGAAACTTGTGCTGTTTGGTGACTTGGTAAAGCATCTCATGAGTCTCAATTGCTGGTTTCAAATCACCTCTCAAAACCTATATAAACAATAAACAAATGTCACTCTAGAAATGTGCAACAATTTCTAATTTCTATACCTTCTGCTATGTTTCAATTGAAGTATATGTGTTCAATTGTATTTTCTGTCATATAAAAGATGTTGGATGTTTATATTAAATGTGGGCAAATATTGAGGTAAATGTATGTAAAAGCAATTCTATTAAGAAAAAAATATAGGCTTCAGACTGCTCTGAACACGCGGTTTGCGACGGGCTGACGTCAGCGCACGTACTCCTGTAACCAGCAACATATATCGAAAAAATGTACACACGGCTTGTGATTGACAGACTGAATCCAACGTTATGTCACACACAATAAGCAGGTAATGAGCGTAAAAATGACCAAACATCCTGCTGTAATCTTTGTCGCTGTGGCTGTTCCTGCTGTTAACTCTCATGTTAGGGATCTGTTTCGGGTCTAAACTTGTACGGATAAATTTGCGTTGCGGTTTCCAATCAACAATGAGAAATGATCTTAGTTTGTGGGGCTAAAGTTTTCTTTTCTGCACTTTCTTGCCTGAAAGAGAGGAGCTTGTATGAGACCGAGAATGAACAGAGGTGCTTTATAATGGGCCATTATAAGATAAATAAGGAATTATGTGAACTGTGATTCATGCAACACTGGAATACAAATAAAAACCTGTATAACAGGTCCCCTTTAAGACAGAACAACAAACCTGTAAGCCAGGGAAGAATGCCAGGAGGGAGTCCATCCAGCTCCGCACACTCACAGTGGGGTTGTGCATGTGCACATTGAGCAGCAGGGGAGGCTGGCTAATGTACTTCATAATGGCACTGTAGTGCTATTACAGACAAACACCATGAAAAATATATTAGTTACTACAGAAAAGTGTCTTCAACTCTCTCGACTGGGTGTGGGCCAATGATGTCGCAACAGGGAGCAGAATACAGCACAATGCCAGGATGTTGTTTTTGTGATACATTCATGGAGGACTTACGATGTTGAACCTCTCCAGAAAAACATTGTCTCCTAGAAGAATGTAGGCCTTCATCAGATATTCATAGTATGAGTCAATACCAGCACCAACTCCACTCTCTGGCAAACACAGAAGGAAGAAGACTGTCAGATTATTATGACACAGTTTAATTATCATTATTTATGTGAGAACATGTGTGTTTGTTTCCAGCGTTGATCTCTTGCTTTTACCAAAGTTTTGATGGCTTTACTCTCCGCATGTTTGCGTTTAAGTGGTCTCACCTCTCCGGACCCATTCTCCATTATGGATATTGATGACAGTTCCCACCAAGTCACTTCCTCTCTGCCTCCTCTCCCAGAGGACATCCAGAGCCTTCCTTGCATGTTCCTGTAAAACAGTGAGTATGACATGTGTTAGATGGTTGTGGTAAACACATAATGACACCATTCATCTGTGATTTCATCTTTCAACAACAGTCATCAGTAATAGACAGCAGTGAATTTGAAGATCATTTTCTAAGATACTCTTATATCTCAGTGATTACACATATATGGCACTTTAAAACTCAACTCATCTCAGATTTATTTATATAGCACCTTTCATACAAACATGCAGCTCAAAGTGCTCCAAAAACAAACATTTAAACAACAAAAAAACAAAAACAAATGCAGGACTAAAACTTACCAAAATAAAACGATGAAGTGTTAAAAATCAATAAATTGAATTCAATAAAATAAAAATAAACACCACGAATCCAAATACTGAATAAAACTTAAAACTAAAGTTATAAACATACCTTAAAATTAAAAGCCAGATGAAAGAATTGGGTGTTTAGTTTAGAGCGTTTTCCATTCTAATATCTAGAGGCAGGAGGTTTCACACAAATATAAAAACCCAAATCTCTACATTTCTAGAGGCAGAGGAAAGTAATACCTCAAACACAGACTCTCCTGACAGTCTGCTGAGGGCAGCAAACTCCAGGATCATTGTTCCAGCACAAGCTGTGCAGGTGTCCGATTCAGTGCCTGTACGTGAAAGTGGGTTGAGGACGCCATATCGCAGGTTCACCTGGTAAAGCAACAAAGATACATTATCCTTGTCAATTGACTCAGCTCAAAGTTATCTTAGTAACTTAGTAAATCATTGCTCATTAGTCTCTTTTGTGGAAATCTTCTTCATTAATGGAGCCAGTCAGTTTTAAACAGCTGTTTATGATAAGATTAAGCAGCAGACTGTCTATTCCATCTGCATATAATCCATCCAAAATAAGACCTGATACATTCAAGAATAAAATAAGGAGTACCTTAGGGTAGGGAAGGCCACTTGTGGTGTTGAAGGCAGGCAGTAATCGATGGCCCAGCTCTTTGGCCATGTGTAGGAGCTCATCGCGATACCACTGCATCCTCTCCCCGCGCTGCCGAAGCAGGTCCGCCATCACGTGACCACCCAAAAGCCCACTGGGGAGAATAAAGAGAGGCGAGAGAAACACACGCGATATTAAAACAGAAAGGTTGCGGTGAACTGGGTGACTGCAGACAACAGGACATTTCTGTTTTGTAAAAGTAATATGCTGGACAGACGTGGAATAATTCAACACAGATCTAGTAAAAACAACATAAAGCCATATACAGTACAAAAGTAATTAAATATTCAAGTTTCATACCCTAAAACTCTGATGTTGGTCTCAAACACTGACACCACCACATCGTTGTCCAGGCGTACGTCCCGCACAGCCTTTCTCACTGCATCTTCAAACTCGTCCAGCTTGTTCAACACCTGTGTGCGTACACACACACACACACACACACACACGCCGAGAGGAACAACAACAACAACAACAACAAAGTGACCGTTAAGAGGGGTAAAAACTCGAATACAAAGCATCTGGTGAGAAAAACAAAAGCAAAGGTAGAGCAAACTATTCTTACGCTTGTAAACAGAGGAGGAGCAAGTACTCACCACCAGGGTGTCAAGGGTGTCTATCAGAGTGAGAGAAAACCTGCAGAGAAGTTGGAACAAATGTTAATATATGAGGAGAGCTGGTGTCCCACTTTTCCACTGATCCGGTTACATTTGTAATGAACCACAACCTGTCACACAACAACCACAACAATGTCAAATCTGTTGAATTTGCAATGTAATTACATTATGCCACATGCGTGGTGCATAAATGGATTCATTGTACCGTTAAATCCATGCTTTATTGCTTTCATGTAGATTTTATTTATTTAGATTAGCATTTAGTTCATGAATATCTGAGAAACTAGGGCATCTACATTTGGACTGTTTGGCATAGCAGTAATTACTGACTCCCCATCTTCTCTGAAGGAGCAAAATATTTTCCAGGAAGAGAATACACACATGGATTTCCCCTTTTTTGAGTTTGTTCCACATTCCCTCACATTTTGCAGTAGTATAAAAACGTATGATAGTGTAATTACAAAACATGTTTGAGCTCAAGCTCAAACGTTTTCTGTCTCAGTTTAATACTTTCTTTTATTAGATGTAGTGCTGCAACGAAAAGTTGAATAATTGATTGACAGAAAATTATTTACCTATTTTGACAATTTGTTTAAGAGTCTCTTTTTTTATTTTTTTTTTTTTTAAATGAAATTATGGTAAAATTCTGTGATTTTATGGGAATGAATTGAAATTTTGGTCGGGAAAATCAAGACATTTTTGGCTGCATCATGGGCTGTGGCAGTGATCGACATTTTAAAGACCAAAATTGCTCATAAATTTTGTAAGAAAATGAGATTGAGTTAGTTTTTATCCAACGACCGTCACTCTGGATAACACGTAACATCTTTAACATCACTGGACGTTTTGCACTACACCCAACTGCATCAGCACCATTTGCACAAAGTGCAATTGCACCATTGTTTAGGTGTATATATGTATATATTTCTTTCTTAGCTGTATATATGTCTATTTATGTTTTATATGTCTATTTATGTGTTTGTGTTTTTTGTACGCTGAGAGAGAAGTTACAACCGGAGTCAAATTCCTTGTATGTGTAAACATACCTGGCCGATAAAGCTGATTCTGATTCTAATTGATAATGAAAACAGACGTTACTTGTAGTCCTGTTTAGATGACATATTTAGATGAGAGTGTTCTAAAATGTGGAAAATGCGGAAAGTGGATTTATTTAGGATTTTATTCATTCTTTGACTACAATCAAAAAGTTACAATCAGCAAGGCAGGAGTTTGAAAAATAACTGCTTTTTCAAGTAATATGCTGCCCTAGCATAGCATTCAGCCAGTTTCTGTACAGACTTTTAAAAAGTGCATATGGCTTTAATCTGACGTGACATAAACTGGCTGATTAAAAATGCATGGCTTGTTCACTTGAGGGAATTTCACTGTTGCAGCTGCGTAAACCTCACTGCAACGACATTTGTACGCTTCAAATGTCAGTGGATGATGAACTTACTTCCCCAAGGAGTCATCTATGTCCCCTCTGTTGGGCTCCTGGCCACGCACTCTCCCTCTGCAGCTTAGAGGCATCAGCTCATCTGCTGGATAGGCATATTTCTGCAACAGAAACAACTGTCAGTGTCTTTAGGCTTTAACAGTCTCACAGTAAATGTGTCATTAAGGTAGAATGAATGGATCTCAGTAGCTTATATAACTCCTGCATCACAAGAGGAACTGTTTGTTTCTCACTTACCATTTCCCCCCCAAATTTCTCCAACTAATATTCCAGCTATTCTAGGGCTGAACTTGATAAATTCTCAACATTTTGACTAAAGGATATACTTGGTTAAATCAAAAACTATAATAATCTCACCTGTTTGTCTCACTTCTGCATCCAACAATCAATCAAATATTTCTCCAAAGCTAAAAAAAAAAAATCATCTTTCTCAACAGTGTTTCCAGCTGCCATGTTTTGTCTCAACAACATTGCAGCAGCCACTTACCCCTACCTACTGTAAGATTTGATATCTATTTATTCCAATTTTCACTTCTACCACACTCTTTGGACCATGCTGCTTCTTCTTCCATCTCTGCCACTGCCAGGTCCTGTTTTATTCAACTTATACCGACACAGTTGCTTACATGTAGAGCTCTGAGTCAAGTCACCCTCGATGACCTGATCGCATCCATACTCTGATAGCTGACCGGCCAAACCCTGCAGGTATAAATCACAGTCCCCTCTCCACCACAAAGCCCGGAGCGAGACAACCCGTTTTCTCTGTCTCTACATGTCAAGCCAGCCACTAATTCAACTTTCCTCTGTATGCAGACTCTGTGGACGCAAACATAAACATGGAGGTTATTACAACATCAATTACTACATTACTACATTAAAGTGAAATCCTTACCATGTAACTGCCATAAGCGTGATCAAACATTTCAATAATTTGGTGCCTGCAAAATAAAATTGGAAAATATAAATCAGTCAAATGAAAGATGGTGTAAGTACTGGAATCTTTTTTTTCTAATTATTGCAGGCGCTTCCACAGCCTTTCATTAACAAATCCACATAAGGAGTGTTTACGTGTCTTTGCAGACATGTCTCACCTGATGACAGTCTTCTCCTCCGGTGTCATGCTCTGGCTCTCTTGACATGCTGCCCAGCCAAGAAGACAGGTGATCAGGAGTGTCTTTAGCATCGTCCCTGTGCCGGTGGGGTGTCCCCGTTTCCAGCAAAGTGTATTTCCAATTCCCCCCGTGTAGTTTTGCATCAGGTCGGGCTTTAATACGGACAAACACACGCACTCCTCTGCTCTTTGTCCAGCTCCCACACGAAGTCAAACAGTCCAGCAGGGACAGCTGTCCTCCTTCAGAGCCCAGGTCGTACTCATTTTAGGCATGGGGAAACAGGCAGGTGTTTCAGCTACCTCCAAACTCCATATTTCCACAGTGGTTGATCTGCAGGCTTGTCCGATCTCGTTACGACCAGCACATGTCCACAGAGCACTTTCAGGCGCATGTAAACAAAGGAGGCATCGAGCTGCAGCCGAGATGTTGACGTTAGCTTTGTCGGAAAGAAACACCGACTACAAACTACTAACTAGAGAAAGTCCAAACGAGGCTCAGAGGACACTTCCCGCTGTGAAGGGAATATTATGTAGACACCAAACTGATGCCACGGTGAGAAAGTGTGTCGCTGGCCATCACAGTGTTTGGGGAGGATCCCCTTTTTTTTTTTTTTTTTGCTAGCCGAGTTGCTACTTCACCGTCGGGCAACGCTAGTTAGTGAGCTAACAGGTTTACGAGCTAAATAAAGAAAGGAAGCAAGATTAAAACACCATTTCGGTCTAAAAAAACAACAACAACAACAACGAATAGTTCACTTGCCGTGTTAAATAGACAATGCCAACTCGCCGAGGTGTCACAACAGTGCTGCTGTCAGAGCGGACGAGCTTTGTTGCTGCGCTCCGCGCGGGGCAATGCTGCCCTGAGTTTTACCTCTCAGGCGGGCTCGTGCCACGTAAAGCAAAAATGAAACTTTACCTCATGACGACTTCCTGCTCCTCAACTAGTTATATTTATTGTTAGACATTGAGGTCGTTCACCAGGTTGCGGATCTACAATCTAACGGACGTCGACTTGTTGCCCGGACAGAGCGGAAGGTTTCCTTGCAGGCCGTACTCAGGGTACGACAACCCGACGTGTCGTCATGAGGTGGGCGGAGTCAGGAGGCGGATTTCGCAACTTGAACTGAACCGAAACTACTTCTGGGAGGTTGTGGGACACCCGGCTGTTAAAATCTCATGCTCTTGAATGGTATTACTCTTCAAGAGAGCAGTGAAGCAGGACATCTGTAACGACAGGAGTGGCTATATTGAGCAATTATCTCCTCTACTCTCGGTGTTTTACGTCCATACGTCACCTGAATAGTGTTGCCTCAGGATGTTATGATACCAAAATAGTCAATTCTTTCAAAGTATTTAAGCAGTGGCCTACATAGATTATACACTGTGATCTCGATGTCAAGTCACACCTGTGATAAAGTGAAGGGATAAGACCAACTCAGTTTCCTTCCTCTTTCTCTGACCCACCCTTGCCCCTGCTCTGAGCGCAAACTTGACTTTGGACCCACTGCAGGTTTTGGTTGACTGGGTTCAGTGGTGGAGAGTACATTTGCTTCTGTTTTCCATGCTACTGACTTATTTCAAGAAGGAAATAATATTTTACTTTTTAATGCACTACTTTCATTTGATACCTGTAGTTACATCACAGTTCTAGATTGATGAAAAACATGACCGACAAATATGTATTATTTGTTGTAGGTCAACTGATACAAACAGGTAAATAGAAAAACTACAAAGTAGATTTTTAGGTGATTAATATCCTCATTTACCAGCTAAATTAATTATATTGTATATTGTGTATGCATTTTACATGTATATGTGATTTGCAAGTATATCACACATACCACATATACATGTGAAATACTACATGTGAGATGTTTGTGTAGTATACATGTATATGTGTCAATATATGTATATCAGATATATATTTAATATACAAGCATACTTAACATAGGCTACATTATATTTATAATGTTTACTATATATACATTATTCTGAAATGTGCCATTCTTGCTGTGAAGCACCTTGAGCTGCATTTCTTGTATGAAAGGTGCTATACAAATCAAATGTATTATTATTATTATTATTATTATCATCATCATTATTCTGAATAAGGAGTTGACTACTTTTAATACATGCCCACTTTGAGTTTATTTTGTTATTTATCCTTATGTGGCTACTTTCTGTTGAATTGTGAGAGTATTTGTACACTGTATTAGTCTACCACTTTAAGGAGGAGCTGAAAACCTATGATTCAACTTCCCCCAGATTAATGGGCGTTGCCTTCCCCAATTTCTCTGAAAGGTGTGGCGATTTTCAAACACTGTGAAATTCCTGCTTTGACATCAATCCCGTCCTTTAACTGAGGTAAGACGAAAGATACCGTTTTCTGACCTTTCATCACATTCTCGACTTCTTTATTCTCTGTCGTGGTGTTTCTTTTGGATGTTTTGCTCACCGGGAAGATTGCGCAGTTGCGGTCATGAAAACGTCTTCCATTGTTCTGCAGCTCGCGCACAGGTGTCCGCTCGATTTTAAAGTGTCAAATCAGGGTAGTTATATTGTTGACGAAGACATTTAAGAATAATGAAATGAGTTTGTTTTTGATAACTAATGTTGATGCCAAAAGCTCTACGGGACGGTTAAAGGAAAGGTTAACGGGCAGAGAGCAGAACCGATCAGAAGCTCCGCAGCTGCAGAAATAAACAAGAAACTGACTACAGTGGGGACACTGATATAGTTTTCTTCTTCTTCTCCACAGTTTGACCCTTATCTCTACAACCGCAACAATGTCTGTTTGGGTAAGTAGTTGTAGACCCTGCGTGTTATAGTCCATTTTAATAATTTTAAAGTACATTGTAGCCTCAAAATATCAGAAAGTGCAGAGGATCATGAATCCTATTGGTTGCTGTGTATTGCAGGATGACTTGGACCTGCTCTTAGACTCCCCTTCCTCACTGACTGTAACAGTAAGTTGGACACACTCTTATCTTTTAGTGTGCAGGATCTGTCCATGGAGATAAGAATAAGGTAATGATTGTTACGACATAGGTTGTTACAGCTTGAATGCTGTCAAATAGGGAAGTGTAGAGTATAAAATAATGAAGCAAACCAAATACTTTATACACGTGGAAAAAGTGTTATTGTTTTACCCGTACAGTGTGGTTACCTGTGAAGAATATTGTGATGCATGAGCTTCTTTTTCTGTGTTTGTCAGTCTCATGCAAGAGGAACTGTGAAGGACAAGGCTAATTTTAAAATGGAAGAAGACGTGGCTGTGTTAAGGAAGGCCATAGAAGGGCTCGGTAAGCTGATGAGTTCCCATTATCAGTACATTTTCTTTAAATAGTACAACGTGTCAGCCAATATGTTAAGCAGGTCAACCAAAATATTACTGAATATGTTTATAATTGCGGTATAATGCAAGGTGAACTCCCTTGTTATCTATGCGCACAAGAGGATGTAAGTCTGTTTGCTGTTGTCTTCTTCACAGGTACAACAGAAAAGACACTGATTGAAGTGTTGACCCAAAGAAGCAACGCTCAGCGTCAGCTTATCGCTAAGGCTTATGAGAAAGCCACAGGAAGGGTATATGAAAGGACTTATTTTCAAATATTATTTATTTTTATTATCAGTTGTCTTTGTCACAGGCAGAGACACTGACTAAAGTGATATCCACACTGGTAGAGTAAGATGTGTGTTCCTCCATTAGGCATTAGTAGCAGACCTCGAGGGCGACACTCACGGAGACTTTGAAGACTTGTTAGTCGCCTTGGTAACAACTCCTGTCACCTACGACTGTCATGAAATCATCAAAGCTATAAAGGTGAGACTTAAGTTACTTTCAGGAAAACGTGAGTCCCACTTCAGGCATCTGTACCGGTTTTTAAGTGCACCAGAGCTACACATTCAGTCGATGCTTTGTTTTATAGTGGGACAGTGTGCTGAAAAGTATCTAGCTTATTGTTTCAAGTAAAGTAAAATCATTACAAATACTTACTTCAAATTTGTTTTCATTCATTCATTCATTTTGCCAGATATTCAGACTTGTGTGCACTTTTGTTCCAATCTATTATCATTGCGTTATTTTTCACGTGTGTAAAACCTTTCACATACAGGGTGCAGGCACCACAGAGAGCACTCTGACAGAAATCTTTGCCTCGAGGTCCAACAGACAGATAAAGGGCATTTCTGAAGCATACCTGACAGGTAGGTAACTTTAACACAAAATGCTTGTAATTTCACTGCTGATGAAGCAACTGAAGTTACTGTAAAGTAGTTGGTAGCCGTTATTGATGTAACATACCTCGATTGTTGTGAAACTTTGTGTATTGTGCTGTTCAATTCAAGAAACGGGAAGATCGTTGAGTCATGATCTGCAGTCGGAGGTTTCTGGAGAATACGGCAAAGCGCTGCTCATCTTGGCTGAGGTACATTGCATTACAATGAAAACCGATGCGTTCCCAACAAATGAGAATCAGGCCCGCAGCAGTACATTTATTGCAGTCAGTGAACATTCCTGCCATATCTCAAAAATGCAGGGTGCAAACACTTTGTTTTCTTCATGTCCAAATAAAAAAATGGTTTCATATTTTTGATCTACAACAGCAGCTAAATATGATGCATTTTGTTGTATTACAAAGTACAGTATGTTCTGTTTATCCTCACAGGGGAAGAGAGATGAGAGCACCAATGTGGATGCTGCCAAAGCTAAAGCAGACGCTAAGGTATACTCTCTACACTTGGATCATTCCATGTGCGGCCAACCCCCTATTTTTCCAGATTTTGCCCTCGTCTCTCTGCTCGTGTTTTTTATTGACACACAAGAGCCGCCATGAAGCCCAGTGGCTTTATCGTTCCAAATATTTCAAACACTGTGCAGCAGTTTTACTGTTGAACAATTCAGTTGTTATCGTGACATTTTTTAGCTTGACCTCGCATATTTGAAGGAGTTCAAACTCTCCCCTCAGTTAACACGCCTCACTTACTAATGCAAGCCTGAACCTGCGCTGTGCACATGCTGAACATGTCAAAATCCTCCCTTTTGTTGCGTTCAGTTGATCTGTGGCCACAGTACTACCACTGACTATAATGAACTGTTTCTTTAAGTGATATGATGCGATTGATCTGAACTTTCCAGTTACAGTAGTTTTTGTGTTTATCTTTGTCTAAAGCTGTATATTCATACTCCTTCTCAATCCACACAGGCCTTGTATGAAGCAGGAGAGAAGAAGTGGGGAACCGATGAGGGGAGATTTATTGACATTTTGTGCCACAGGAGTATTCCCCAGCTCCGGCAAAGTAAGTTGACCTCAGACATACTATTTGACAATGTAATGTAATTAATGTAAATTCTACAGCCACAGTACTTACTTAGCAACAGTTGTGCTTTTGAGATAAATGCTAATATCAGCATCCTAAAAAAAAAAAAGCAGGCAAGTTAACTATCTTTGTTTAGCATGTTAGTTATCACTAAACATAAAGCACAGGGTGGTGGAAGTGTCATCACATTTGTCGGTATTTAGACATAAATCAAAGTACTGAACAAAGCAAAAATATGATCTTAGGATGGCGCTAAATGTGAAGTATTTTTTGAAGGAATCATCCCTTCCACTATTTAAACCTGCGCTAACTTTTATGGGAACCCATTCAATAGATTTCAAAACGATAAAAGGCAAAACATTGGAGCGAATGATGGTACTCGAGGCAAAGTCATTCATTCAACCTCTGGGGACCATTAATTCCTGCACAAAATGGAATATAATCCATCCATTACTTGCATAGATGTTTCGTTCGACACCAAAGTGATGGACGGACCAGCAGCCCAACATCGCCAACGCAAGCGTATTGCCATTAGAATGGGCAAAATAAACAAGAAATGAAACCCGTTACACCTCCAAATGCATAGAAACATACTGATTTGTGTTTTGTTTTGGCAGCTCTGGTCGAGTACAAGAATATTAGCAAGAAGACTCTTCAGGAGAGCGTTGAGAGCGAGATGTCTGGAAACCTGGAGAAACTGCTTGTGGCTGTTGGTGAGAAAATGTCTCCATTTTTATTGTGTTGCATCTTCATGTCGTACAAATAAATTACTGCATATCTGATTCATTGCATAAAACATTCAATCATTTTTCTGTCTAGTTAAGTGCGTGAAGAATGTTCCTGCATACTTCGCTGAGTGGCTTTTCAAGAGCATGAAGGTAAGCTTTATAATTTGTCCATCTGCATTATGAGGCCCACCAGAAACAGCTGCCTCACAAAATCCCCATATTGTTTGTTTGCACCGTGTCCTTTTTTTTCAGCCACAGCGGACTGTATTGGTCACCAGTGGTGTGGAAAGGAATGTTAAGCCATGTTTTATTGCAACAGCTTTGACTTACATAGGCGACACCATTTGAAATGTGTCAACAGGCTCTAAAGCAGATAACAAAAAAAACATGTGAAACTGCATACTTAGAAAAAGTCTTTTGTACATGTGAACAAGGGATCACAAAGGTATCTAAGGAAGAGGACACAGATTCTTCTTAATTTGATTTATTGATGATAAATGTGTGTCTTTGCTTGCATCCCAAATTGTAATTTGTCCAGGGCGCAGGGACCACCGAGTCCGTTCTGACCAGGATACTTGTCAGTCGCTCAGAAATCGATTTGTTGGACATCAGAGCAGAGTACAAGAAGCTGTTTGGATGTTCCCTCTACAGCCAGTTAGAGGTCAGTACACACACCTACAGATTCAATTTATCATTTTCATTAAATTCTACATATCAACATAAATATTTAAATGTATTGTCTGGTATTTTGTCAGGCCAAAAGGCCAGCAGCCAACAGCCAAGAATATTGCAGCATGGTTACCATCAGAGGATATGTGTTTGGTTTTACAAGACGTTCAAACACAGAATTAATTGCCTGCCTTTCTCTCTCCATGTTTGTGTAGTCTGAAGTGTCGGGCAGTTATGGCGACACCCTCAAACATCTATGTGGCCAAGATGACTAACTCCTCAAAAATTCTGTGCTGTGAAGTGCAGTTTTACCCTACGGGCGGATGGGAAGAACTCCATCTAATGATGATAATGACCAATCGCTGGCCTTTCCAACAGCATCATACTGAAACTTTAAGTTGAACTTAACCCTAACGATGGCTTGAACTCACCATCCATTAATGCTTTTCATTATTTCAGTCATGTTCATTGAAGTTAAGAACAAGCTGTTATTGATGAATATGAAAACGATGTTGAATGTCCGTTTGAAAATAAAAAAAAATGTGTAATCCATGTGACTGATGGCTGTTAACTGTACATTTCTTACTTAATAAGTGCCTCATCTTATTACATAATGTAAACAACATATCCACAAATACCTTTTACATTTAAGAAAACAAAATACTGTATCTTGCTATTTGATGTGAGAAAATAGAAATGAAATGACACCACAACATATGTACAAATATTTTATTTAAGGGTTTTGTTAATGTTGCTGTAGCCAACTCCAACACAAGTCATCAGGACTTTGTCTCCCCCTTTCCTCTCGTCTTCTAGCGGCTTCTGGACCTCAATCTTGAACATTATCTGGAAGAAATCTTGAATGTGTCTGAGGAACTCGATCCTGGAGAGACAGTGAGAGAGAGAGAGATGGGTGGAAGAGGGAGAGTGTGTCATTTTTATGTATGATTTCTCACTGAATTTCAACAGACAATAAATAGTACACACTGGGAGACCCAGAACACCTTTGTGGGCTTCATGTGACTTTGGTCATCAGTCCTGTCAGTAGTCTCTCATGCACATTACATTCAATTCTTAAAGCTAGGTGGTCAAACACAAACAGAAAATGCACTGGTTTAAGCTAAATTTCAAAGATTGTAGAGAATAAACAGGTAAATACATATTGTTGACTACCTTCAGCATTACCTGAGTAAGAGGACGACTGTATTGTGATGGCACTGCCAATCTTCAGTTATCATAGTACTGTACTTGAGAGGGACACAGCACCGGTACCATGATAACTGAAAATGGACAGTTCATAGTTGGCTCCTCACTCTCGATGACGAAGATGTCTGGAATGTAGGTGTGGTTTATTGTTTTCCTATATATATATTTTTTTTTAAATTTTTCCCTTTACATTTGAAATTGTTTGTTTACAAGTAATGAACGTAGTTGACGTGTCTCTCTGAACACATTGACCTTTGTATGAACAGACAATTGCAATGGAAATGACCATGAGAACACAGCTGGCCGAGTCCTGTGGTAATGCATGCTTTTAAAACCATGTAAAAAGTTTCTGAAGGAAAGAAATAAGTAATTTAAAGCTAACTGATTTCAACATACACTTATTAATTAACAACCGGTTGCATTAAAAGGTCCAGTGTGTAGGATTTAGGTGGACCTTTTGGTAGAAATGGAATATAGTATTCATCATAATGTTTTCATCTGAATATAATCCCTTGAATTTAATTGTTGTGTTTTCATTAGGTCAGAATAATCCTTTCAAGTCTACATAGAATGCAGGTCGTCTTACTCTGAACATACCGTGTTGCCCCACCATGTTTCTACGGTAGCCCAGAAGGGACAAACCAAACACTAACTCTAGAGAGGGACTTCCATGTTTTTCATGAGGTTTGGAGCTATCATCGATTTTCTTACACCCTTGGAAGGGGAGAGCAAATAGTTTTTTAGTGAGTTGCAAATCTGCTGCCTCACCACTAGATGACATTAAATCCCACACAATGCTACTTTCGAGAAAACAACAATTTATTACCTAAAATACTTAATAATTCTGATTTATGATGAGCCCATTTTCATTTTCACTTCACTTTATGTAATCATTCGACTGTCTCAACTGTGCTCATGTCACTGGCCCCTTGTTTACTGTGAATTGAGCTGTCAGTATGCTCCTACAACAAGATACCACAGATGCACTGGGGTCAAATTAAGTGAATATTAGTTCACACTTTTGGTATCCTTTAAAAAAATAAAATAAAAAAATAAAAAACAGTAAAAAGAACTATGAGGCTTATGAATGACAAAGTGTTGAGTATGAATCGTCTCTGTCGTTTATTTATTTGGTCTGCACTTCATGAGCTACAGTGGGACAAGAACTTTGGAATGTTATCAGTTGCCAGAGAGAACTAGTAGAAGAATAACTAAATAGAAAAGTCGAGTGCGTTCTTCATTTGTCATCTTTACATTCACGTATGAATAACCCGAGGGCCTGTTTGTAAAGTTCAGTAGGCCTGGGGGCTTTGTTTGTTGTGTGTGTGTGTGTGTGTGTGTGTGTGTGTGTGTGTGTGTGTGTGTGTGAATTATTGAATGACGGTTACTTACGTGTACGGGGAGAGGGGTCCTAGCAGAACCTTCGACACGTCCTGTTGGCCAAGGGTCATCAAGAGCAACGCCAGGCTCTGATTGGATGAATCCACGCAGCCACCCTAAAACAGTGAAAGACAAGAGGCCACGTGTCTCAGCAACAAAAACAACACAGGAATACATCATGGAGGTGGAGATGTTTAGAAAGCAACCAACCCTGTGTCAGTGGGATTGACCATCTCAGGTCCACCACTGATAGACCTTGGTCCTGATCCAAATTAAAGACAAACATGTGCCCAAAGACACAAGTCTAAAATGTTTAGAAAACAGCAGTTTCGTTGTGGTTTTTCACCGAGCTGACAGATTTTATTACTTGGATGTTTTTGAAATTCACTTTTACATTTTAGTCTCACATACATTTATCTTTCTTAATGGCTGTGGACACAGGATATCAGTGGCTTGTTTCCGTTTGACTATTTTTCACAAAAGTGTCTTTTCTTCTAAGATAATTTTTTTTTTTTTTTTAAATCAAACTCATCTATTTCTCCATCTATCCTCACAGTCATTCTCGTCACTTTCCTACATTGTGTTCCTCTCCTTGTTAAATGCTTCATATTCCTGCCCGCTCTGAATTTCTAGCCGTTTGCCTGATGCTCTGCATTTCTTCTAAACAGGAGATATTTAGAGGACAGAAGATCCACTCTCTCTATCTAAATGAGCACATACCTCTATGATTACTGGACAAGAGTTATGTTCAGTTGCCCAGCCTACGTGAGGAGGTCCATGCACAACTGGACACACCCAAGAGTGTGTTACAAACTGGATGAACTTTAAAATGGCAGTTTTGAAAAGTGCAACAGGCAGCTTAACATTTAACGTTTGTTTTGTGCTCGTGTGTCCCAGGCACGCAGTATTATTGCATTGTGAGAGCTTGTCAGCAGAATTATGATTCAATTACATAATCATATCACTGAAACCATGAAGAAACTATGGTGACATTGTTTTCCTTATTGTTGATGAGGCTGAGATTTTGTTAACTGCATTCCCCCTACAAGGGGATGAGATTAATCGAATTTGGGAAACACAAAAAATTAATTCAAACAAATACCTTGACTTTATGAGAAGACGTGGAGAATTACACCGCCACCACAACTACATCACAGTGTATTTCCATCATTTTGAAATTTTTGTACAAGTATTAAAAGTATATTCTACGTTTTCTTTTACCATCAATACCAGCAATAATTGAATTTACAAATGTCCATTAGTTATTAAGTTATTCTTTTATATTCTTAACATGTAATTTTGGATATTTTACTAAAGAAATCGCTCTTCCTTTGCCTCTAGTAAAAAAAAAAAAACTCACCCGTGCTCATTAGGAGCTATAAAAAGTGTTGTGCCTGAGCATCTTACCTTTATTTTGTTGCCGATCTAGACTCAACGAGCTAAAAGTATTTCAATCTGTCCTTAGCAGGTTCTGCTTTTCCATTATAGTACAAACTAAGAAACATTTACCTCATTTCAAACCCCTAGTTTAAGGCACTACTTTCAAGAGACAGTTAAGATGTCCCACGAGGCCAGCAGCCAACAGCTGACCACAAGGCCTGTTGGAAAAGTCCCTTGAATCCTTTGACCAAAAGGCAATCCCCTTTGCAACAGTCAACAGAAAAACAAATAAACCAGGCGCACACACACTCAATAAACTGTATAATCGAGTGTTAACTTCCAGCCACTCAGACTTACTTCAGCTAAACCTGTAAACATGTAAATTGATTTAGAAACAAGTTTTACATTATTTACCTCTGCGGTAAACAATTCAATGTGCCAAAAACTAGTTTCCTAAGTCAAATTTGAAGTTATAAAACTGGACTCTTTCCTCAGATTCTGGATGTCTTCACACCTGATGTGTAACCACTGCTATCGTTAACCTTTATATTTGTAGCTCTCAGAAAAAGCAAACACTGGCATTGTAACTTCAAATTTATAGAGTGCACTACTTACATCAGCTTCTGTCCTGTGTTGATGTTGCTTCCAAAAACAAAATGTCCATGGAGTAACTTTGCTTTACTACTAGAAGACTGTACTGATTAACCATAAAGCAAACAGACTCACACATACAGAGCACCCAGAATCTTTGATGCGAGTCAGGCAAATCTCTGATTTTAAGAGTGAACTATTCCAAAACAAGAGTCCCACATCCATTTGACTCTGGTGTCATCCTTTCTCCTCTCAGCTCTGGAAATCCCTTTGTCCTCCTGCTTCAGTTAGGCATTAAAATCAGTTATTTAAATGTTGAGTTTCCAAAACCTTGACTGATCCCCGATCTTCCTAAACCGTTTAAATAGAAGGATTTCTTAACCTACTACCCTCCAAGGCAGCTAAAGAGAAACATTAGCTCCGCACTTGATTACTTGGAGTTAGAAGATGCATCCAACAATATTCCTCTTTCAGAGTTAATCAGCACTACCCTGACCAGCTAACTGGACTCACGTGGCTCCTATGAGAGAGGGCTGAGAGGCAGAGCCATGTGGAGGCTAACTCAACTCACAGAATCTCATTGTACAGATTCTGTTGAAGTGGCTTCTTTTTCCTGTGCGACACTACATGAGGTGATTTGTGTCCGTGTTCAGCAACAGCCAAGTTTAGTTACTCATTCAGTTAGGACCGTCACGCCGCACGGTTACAAAGTCATGGATACTTTAATTGTGACTTAGTGAGTTTTTTTGTTTAATTATTTCTGAGTACAAAGATCTCCTCTCAAGAATTCCTAATTTTTCAAGCCTGTTTGTACAAACAGCCTTCAGATGACACGTTACCTAACCGGCAGAAACTGTATTCCCAGAATGAAACTGAGAAAGTTTAAGAATGCAGTCACTGACATTTGACCTGAACTCTCCCAGTGTTAGATATTAGTCATTAAAATCCCTCAAAACTTGTTAAATCAATAATCTCATTTTAAAAATACTTCTTTTTGGAGAGTTCAGTATTAATTTCAGTTTCGTTTTTGTTGGGGCTAAAACCTTCGATTTTAACTTAAAATGGTATCTTCCTCGAATATTTCCTCATAATACTGAAATTTTTCAGGCTCCTTTAATTTCATATACGCAAAATAATTATTACAAACTATAGAACAACATAAATAACTGAAACTAATATCATCTAAGTTCCTGCTTGTTTTGCCATATTTAAGCTATAAATCAAATTACAATGTGGATCAGAAGTTTGACAATTTGATGCCTTTACTGTGTCTGTGCACTTCAGTTTTGTTTCTTCGTAAAAAAAAATCTAGTTTGGTCTCTTCTCAGACATTTCTGTGAAGATGCCTCAATCTAAACATGAATCACTAATATGCTTTAAAATATAGTTTTTCTTATATCACACAGGCTCTGTCTGAGCCAACAAGAAACTTCTTCTACATGCGAGCAATACTTACTGTACATGACGGTTTTATCCAACAAGTTAAAGCATCAGTCCCAATGGAAGTGAGAACTTGTGTTTCATATAACTGTCTAAATCTAAATCGAACTTCCTTCGAGCTTTCTTCATTGTGGTCTTGCTCACAAACAGTTTCTCAGTTGAATTGCGGACTTAGGTCATTACCAGGGAATGTGGGTAAACAAGGGCAGCGAATGTCATTGGTGCATGATGGGACTCTAACGTGTCCTGGCGATGAATGTCAGGTATTCCCCAAGAATTCCGATTTTTTTTTTTTTTTTTTTCCAGCAACAGGCAGCGAACAGATTCTCCAGTATTCTTCAGTGTCAGGCAAAACAAGACGTGTATTAACTTCCACTGACAGGGGTTAAAGTTAAACTTTAGTATCATGTACAAATTCTCACTGCTGGTGCTGTTTGAGACACAGCAGAGGAAGCAAATATCATGATTTTGAGATTTCTGTATGTTTCACATCATACAAAAACAAAAGTTCAAATCGAGTTCGATATACCGCCCCATCCAGATTGGAATGTGTTTTGTAAACTGTTGTCAGACTTGTTGGAGATGAACACGGGCACAAAACCACTCAGCCTGCTTAAATTATGCAAATCAAACAGGACAGGCTCTGTATTTTCAATGGCATTTGCTTTGTAACTCACTGAGGAGATGAAAGAGCCTTTGGTTGCCTGCAGTATTAAGGCATCTGAAGCGTAAACAAGCACAGTTGACAATAATGTTGCATGGACTTTGGTTTTCAAATCTACTCTGGTTTATTTAAAATACACAAATTTTCAATGCTGGCTTTTTAAAATAATGAAAAACCTTTTTCATATAGCAAACCATGCCTTTATGTGGTGGATTAAAGCGGCTATGGAACATTTATGGGCACATGGCCTATTTGTGGCAGGGCAGAAAACTACCACGTTTCTGAGAATAGAATCTGTCAGTGGGACTGAAATTGGTGTATCCTATCTTTAAAGCAGCCGAGTTGAACCTGTAGGATCATTGCTGAAAGAGCGATTCTATTGTATTTTCAAATAACAGATTAGATAAACATAAGCACTTTAAAATTAATGTCCAAGACCAATTTTTTTTTTTTTTTATCCCAGGCTGAGAAAACTGAAATCATGTATCTTTTCTTGGAAGACGAGTCTCATAATCGTGTGTGTGTGTGTGTGTGTGTGTGTGTGTGTGTGTGTGTGTGCGCGCGCACGTTGTATTTGTTGGTCTTTCAAGTGCTTACCCGATGCACCTCCTCTAATAGCAGTTTGGCACAATTTCTGCCGAGGTCCTCCGGCAGCAAGGAGTCTCCCTGCCCCTGCGGCGTGGACGACATCTCCGCACTGAGGAAGGAGCCATTCAGTGTCTCTGCTACGAGTGTCAGACCAAAACCTGGAGACCTGTAGTTAACCAAACGGCATCTGAGTGACTATCTGTGGATAAGGCTTGAGAGACAGAGACACATACAAAATCCCAAAACCGTGGCAGCTAATACAAAAAGTACAAGTTACTCACTTGCCAGAGTTGGGTCCTTTCATATGGTCGGTATAAATGTAGATGTCTGGAAGGAACTGGTTGAGGACGCCCCTGGCTGACTCCACAATCCTGTTGGCCATCTGAGGAGAAACTCGCACAGAATATCTGTGTTTTGAATGTTAAGGACCAACAATGACCCAGACAACAGTGAGAGGTTGCATCCTAATCAATCAAACCAATGCATAAATTAAAAGCAGCAAAAACTCAAAGCATGTTATTAACATGTTTAAAAATCAAGAAAGCCTCCAGAAATTGGCATTCATCCAGTAAACAGCAACTACTTCACCTCATCAACAACATTGTGTTAATGAATTAAGACTCACACTGGAGCTGAAATAATTAGATGAGTAACTCATTAATCAACTCAATCTCAGGCAACTATTCTGATTAGCCAGTAATTTTTAAGCAAAAACTACCTCACTTAAAATTCTCCTATTGGACAAATAAATCAATAACAAAAATAATTGCCATCATAAGCCACTAATAGTTACAATGAAATACAATAGGACTGAAGTGTGAAAAGGCTTCTCATATATTCATTTCACTTTTTAGTTTTTGTACAGGTGAAGAAAGGTGACTGTGAGCCTGAGAAGGATACGCCACTCCTCTGATCCTCTTGATCTTGCCTGGATCAGTCAGTTGGACCGGCCTGATGGTCCTGCGGACGGGACATGTGAAGACCACCTCGCCACCCCCACCAGGTGCCATCCCTCTCTTCAACACCTGAGGGAGTAGCAGAAGAGATTTGAGACAAAGTAAGACACACTGGGGCTGTTTCCATTTGGCCATTTCAATCCAGACATCTGGCCCGGCCGTGAGCAGATCAAATAGTGGCCAGCTTTAGGCCGAGTGTTTCCACCCTGCATCAACATGCGTCCTGGGTGACCACTTGAGGTTGGATATCACTTCCACCGCTGTTTATGCAAATGAACACGTAGGCTACGTAAATAAAATATACAAGTAAATAACCATAAAAACAGGAACCTGAACATGAGAACCCCAATGATTCGGGTCAGATTCATTAATTGTTCCAGCGCGTCTGTGCTGCTGTGGATCAAAGGGGGTGGCGGCTCTCACAGCTGTGCGTCTGATGTGTCAGAAATTACAGGAGATAAACTACAAGACAAACATATGCATGAGAAGAGGAGTTTAAGCTACAGGTAGGCCATTTAATGCGCTGTCTGTTGTAACAGTAAGTATTCACATCCTGAAACGTTCAGCTCCTTAGATTAATTAATTATTGATCCACAGTGCATCTCTGCTGCGTCTCTCCCACAGCTGTGGGTCTGATTGTGTGTCGAAAATAACATCTTAACTAAAAGAAAAAATTATAAATCAAGAGGAGGCTTTGGTGAAACAAGCGTCGTGTGTGTTTTAATTCACTAATCAACTGCTTCATAACGTCAGTTTGAAGTTTCTCCTGCTGTCAATCGGCTACAGTTCAGCTGCACTCAGCAGAATCACACAGGACATTAAATAAAAATAAAAGAAGAGCAGGCAGAGATCAGATCAGGTGAAAGACTGAATGGAGGAAAAAAAAAAATCAAAAATTAACGAACATGCTGTAACGTCACGGTAACACACCGGAGCAGCGTTTCAGATAAGAACACAGGAAAGGGGAGATGCTTTTTTTTTTATTGATATTCACAGGATGTCAGCTGAGTAGGCGGTCTTCCAATGCGTCCTCAGGATGGATTGTGTTTCCACTGCTAAACTAATGTGGACACATGGGTGCCAGGCCACCTCCGAATGTGGCCTGAACAGATCAGACCTCAATGCGTCTTGGGTGTGTTTCCACCTGTACTAATGTCCGGGTTGAAATAGCCAAATGGAAACAGGCCCACTGACTTCTTTCCACGTACCAGCCACATATTTGAAAGCATTATCTTGAAAAAAAAATTACAATTTTACACTGTGTTTGTCAACAGGTTACCATGATGTCCTAACCTTAAGATCAAAGCTCTCTCCATCGATCCCAAACTTCTTCATCAGAGGGAGGGCTGTGGACTTTAGCAGGTCGACCTGCGAAAGACATGGTGAGTAAATCCCGAAACACGCTTCTGTGTCTGCAGAGTGTGGAAAATGTCAACCACCTTGCAAAAGAACACCAGGCAAGAGCCTACAATAGAGCAATTCTAATCACAGCGACAAACAGAGACGCTGTTCACTGTTTCCATGGCAACACTTCTCTCCAACGTCTCCGATTCATACATTTTGCTGCTTCCTTTTGTCTGGTTTGTTGACATTATCCACTTTGAAACAATGTAGCCCATGGCAGAGTAAAAAAAATAAAGAAAAGATGATGCTGTGTCTGAGGCTGGCTTGCTATAACAACTCAAGAGGAAAAAGGATGACGCAAAAATGGGTGTTGCAAGTTTCCCAAAAATACATATGAACTTCTGATTTGTTACTTTGAATGTCATGTTCTGAAACTCTTACCTCAGACTCTAAAAGATATGAAGTGTACATACACTAAATCATATCTGCAACACAGTTGATCTCAACTGGCATGTGAGTGTGTGTGCACTAGAGGGCAGTATCCACATAGATTTGGGAGGTGCGCATTTAACTACACTACGCAGATTACAATATTTTTTTTGCAGAAGCAACGCTCAGCTCCATCCACTGTGATCGTGAGCTGGATGACTCAAAATTAGGTGATCATATTGAAGCGCGTGCGCTCACCGTCGGGTCAATGGGGTCATTGGTGACTCCCCTCAGAGTAGCTTTCAGAGACGTCTTCATGAAAGGACCCAGCATGAGCAGGGGCTCCAGATAGTACCCAATCGACCGCTGCGGGTTACAGTCGTGTTCTATAGAGCCTCCGTACAACAAGCCGGGCTGGTAGAATAAGACGGTACCTAGTAAAGACATGCGTGTATGGACAGTGAGTCAGTCTGCAACATAGCAGCGCAGCACTAAGGTTTATGGGGGGGGAGAAAAAAAAAGGTAATCACAAGGAATGTTTACATTAATCACTGCAATAAACTGCAAGTTTCTTTAATCTTATAATTATATTCTCCATTATCAAAAAATAATAAATAAGCCAAATACAAAGTGACTTTAACTCCTTGCTATTTTCATTTTCACATCAAGGTTGTCTGCGTGTTGGTGTTCGCACGATGCCGAAATGTCAACACTGCCAGTTAATGTTTTTAGATAAACCACCGTGCTGACACTGCTGCCATTTGGGTTGAGAAAAACAAAAATCAATACAGCATAGTATCAATATTTGGCATGGCAATCTTGTATTAATACGTTATTATATAAATATATTTGTCTGATGTATACCACCTTTATGACAGCCTGTGGACTTTACATTCAAATGTGATGCAATAAAAAAAAAAGATTGAAGTGACACAAACAGATATGTCTATTTATGTCTGTCTGTTTTTGTTTTTCCACATTGGGAGAGAGAAGTTACAGCCGGAGTCAAATTCCTTGTACGTTAACATATCTGGCCGATAAAGCTGTTTTGGAAAAAAAAAAACGGAATCTTTTATATATTTAGATAAAAACAGATGTTGATGAAGTTTTCTTTTAGGGACAGAATTTGCATTTGAAAAAGGTAAATACATCCATTTATGTTATCGCAAAAATATCGTATTGTGTTTGATGCCATCATATCGCTGGATCTCTGGTTACCCCCCCCCACCCCCATCCACACCCACACACACAGATACAGTCACACCCTAATTTTTTAACACTTACCTGTTTGGTTTATCTCTATTCTGGAGCCATTGGTCACTTTGTCTAACAGTCTGATGAAGCTGGCCTCAAAATCTAGAGAAGACAGACAGAATATAATTTCAGAAAGTCAAACCAACCATCTTCCAACAGCTTGTTTCTACAGATAAAAAGTCACGTTTTCTTAAATTAAAGTCAAACACGTTTTAAGTCACCAAATATTTTCGATCGGACTTTCTTTTTGCATTTTTTATTTTTTTTTTTGCATGCAAGTTAACAAAACACAAGAAATAAAAACAATGAGTGATCTACTCCGGGAGTTATTCCCACTCTCGCTCAAAAATATAAAGCAAACCCTCTCCGCACACTCGGCTCGAGGCTTTTGACAAGCGTACCAACGACGCGACGTGGTCGTGTAATTTTAAAAATCACATGTATTTTACATTTGCACCGCTGCCCCATCATTTCCCCACCTCTGACGCCCAGTAGTTGAACACGCTCCCAACTGCGTAACAGCTAGCTCGTTAGCCGCTGTGCTAACTGCGACGTCGCAACTCACCGCGCAGCCCCGGGTCGTCATCTTTAGACCTGATGCTCTTTATTTTCACACGTTTCCCGCTCAGCGTGGACAAAACCAGCCGCTGTCTGAAGAAATTACAGCCGTCGTAGCACAGTCCTCCCTGGCTTGCCATGTTATTGTTGTTTGTGCCTGGCGTCAGTGGGATCCACGTGTGTTTGTCCAGGAAGACGCTGGTGGGAGGCGAGATTACGGCGAAGCATGAGGGTCAAAAATGTGTTGTTGTTTTTTTTTTTTCCAAGGGTGCGTTGCCACAAAGGAGTTTCTCGTTGGCACCATGTGACCAGTCATTAAAACCACATGGGCGTGGCTAAACATGTAAACAAATGGGATTACTACTACAATCTATAAGGATCGTCTCGTTTATCTTCCTTTAATATGAACTGTAGACATAAAAAAAAAAAAAAAAAAAAAAAAAAAAAAAAAAAAAAACGTGCATGAAAGTGAACTGTCATTTTCAAAACGATTTACAGGTTTTTCCAATGTGTTTAGAGTGACTCTAAACCGACATATTTAGATCAACGTATATGCAAACATCTCTGCAAACACAAGTTAACGCTTTGAAAGCGATTTTAAATTAATATTAAAGCCTAACAGTAGTGATGGCCTTGGTTGTTGTTCAATCCAGCCTGCCTGCTAAATCTGCAGGTCTGGCTGCTCAGCGGATCCCGGCTCGGAAGGGATTAATGACGGCAACCTTGCAAGCGAGCTTTTTTTTTTTTTTTTTTTTTTTTTCCGCCGTGGACCAATTACATAACCGTGTTATATAACGAATACATAAAGTGCAAACAGGGACACAGACGACTAAGTTTTTCAACACGCCAGAGAAAGGAGCTCATTTTTCGTCGGAGTGCGTCGTGAGTTTAGTCAACGGTGTACATCCTCATTTGACATTGCCGCCTGCTGGCCGTATTTTTTTTCTCATCTCTTTCCTCTTCCTCCTTTTCCACTCCAGTTCTTCTGAAGAAACTGTCTGTTTAAGTCGCACCCACTCTTTATTACGTTGCGCACTTGGGAAGGGAAATACGCTGCAGACCTGCGCCGATCCAGCATCCAGGGCTTTCACAGTCATTCGGCTCGTAGAAACTCAAATTCAAGCCACATTCGTGTGAGAATGGTTCTACAAAGGCTTGTCCGTGCTGTCATCATGGGACCTCCGGGCTCGGGGAAAGGAACAGTATCTCTCCGCATATCCAAAAGTTTTGGCCTGAAACACATCTCGAGTGGGGACATCTTAAGAGCCAACATCAACGCAAAAACCGGTAAGAAAGTGTGTCCTCTCTAAATCAGGAAGAAGTGATCTTATAGGTCAACATTGTTTTACATGTTAACAAAGGAGATAGACATTTTCATATAATAACTGCAGATATGCTCCAAGCAGGCTATACACACAAAGTATTGTCTACAGTGTAGCAAATAAAAACTCTGCCCCCTAAGGTTTGTTGTCTGGACTAATATGATAAACACCCCTCCTACAACAGTCTGATGTATTGCTGTGATACCACAGGAATAGCAGTGAATTCCCTCTAGCCAAGGTCAAACTGGTTAGCAGGGTTACAGAAGGTGTTCTTTTATGTTTATACTGCAAACATTTGACCTATCATTACCTGAACTTTGGATGGAGGCTCGCTGCTCCTCAATATCACTTTGGATGAGGATAAAGAAAGTTGTAAAGATAACAGAAGCTTCGAACTTTTGTTCTTTGAGACGAGGAGCTACGGATCAAGAGGTTTGTTTTTACAATTGTATGACAGAGGAGCTGCGAGGTTAGAGAATCCCGCAAGTTTAAAGATTTCCCCAATTTGTAATAAAGCTTTAAATATTATTTATTAACACATAAATGTTTCCTCTTCATGCCAAGTTATTCCTTAAGCCTGCAGTGCACAGAGAGACACCCAGTTTAACTAAGTCCTTGCCTTGTTGGCAGGTGAGCAGCTCTATTTGGAGTTGGTTGGAAATCAAAGCAGTTCATCTTGATTAATTATCTCTGATTGGATTTTCCCAAAAAGTGTTTTGATTAGAACCTACGACTTTTACACTTTTGAGAGTTCTCATTCGTCATACAGAGAAAACTGCTCCTTCGAATTTTGGGTATGAGCACTGCAATTAATGAAACATAATCAACATTTTTCGAAATAATTTATATATATTTCCCAGAAGTAATCCTCCACGGTTGTCACTTTGCCAATAGCCGGCTCGTCTTTGCTTTCTTGTACTCAAGTTCAGTCAATCAGAAAACAGCAATTTGTTGAACAGACTGTTCACATGCAAGTTTTAACCTTTGCTCTGTTTGACATAAAAAAAAAAAAATCATAGCAGCAGATTAGCCCAGTCAGCTAATATCTGCAAGGCTTCTCAGAAAATTCCTTTCTTCAGCTGGACCTTGACCAGTTAAAGAGGAAGTGAAGGAAAACAAAGAGACCCTTGCTTTAACCTCCTTCTCTTGCACTATCTCTTTAAAGTTTCTACTGAGTTTGCATGATGGTAGAAAAAAAGTTCCACATTGTCACAGTGTTCTGCTTTTTCTGCTGAGTGCATTGTGGATCATCTTACATATTTTATCTGTAATCCAGCATGTCATATTATACCTTTGTAAATCTAAAATACTGTGTGTGTGTGTGTGTGTGTGTGTGTGTGTGTGTGTGTGTGTGTGTGTGTGTGTGAAGAGTGCCAGACTGCACAGAATTTGCTCATAAAGGAGGACCTGTTGCAAACACTGGCAGCATGAAGCAGCTTAAACATGCAAAAGTTTTTGTGAAGAAAATAAATATCATTATACTTTTGACAAGCAGGTACAGCTCATCTTTAATATTGTGAAAAAGGTAGCCTTCAAAAGTCAAGATTAAAAATGCAGGCATGAAAAAAAATACCCAATTTTGTTAAGTGTAACAGCATCCTGTCTGTCTGTCTGTCTGTCTGTCTGTCTGTCTGTCTGTCTGTCTGTGCCAGAGCTCGGTCTGCTGATGAAGTCCTGTATTGATCAGGGCCAGCTCGTACCTGATGACGTCATGTCTCGCCTCATCCTGAGTGACCTGAGAACAGTAGACCGTTGCAGCTGGCTGCTCGATGGTAGGAGCCCAAACGTTTTTATCAGCAGTTGTGACTTTTAAGAAATTATTGTTTGTACAACTGAATATTACCATGTTTTGCCCGAGGTCTCGCAGCCTGTGAGATCAGTCATTAATCTTTGCAGTTGGAGTTTGTTCTCTGAAAATAGATAAACCACTCAAGAGAATACTTAACTTGCACCTCAGGATATTTAATTCAGATTCTTCTCACAATCATCTTTGTTCCTTGTTCCCTTTGAGTTGCTTTCTTCTGTCTTTTTACCAGGTTTCCCTCGTACAGTATGTCAGGCAGAGGCTTTGGATGACACTTGCACTGTGGATACAGTCATCAACCTCAATGTACCTTTCCAGACCATTAAACAGAGGCTGACCTCTCGTTGGACTCACCTTCCAAGCGGCAGAATCTACAACACAGATTTCAACCCACCTAAAGTCCCTGTAAATACATTTTCACTTATTACTCCCTCCTTCTTTTGAGTGCTGGTTTATTGAAAGTTTCATACTGCTTTTAACCACCAAACTTTGCACAGCTGAAGTTGCGCAATGCCTTCACAGGATAAATCCCCTTGAAGTGTCTGTTTGTCAGATAGTCTTTACACTCAATCTGAGCTCAATAATAACAGTAAAAAGGAACAATTTGCTGTTCAAAATTGATCTTCATTTAAGATTAAGAACATTTTTATTTCTTGAGAACACTGAATTCTTGCTGTCAAAGTGTTTCTCAAAAACGTAAAGTCTTACTGCAAATAACACTGGCAACAATCTTTTCTGTTTGGTCTTTAAAATGTTAGAAATTGGAGAAAAATGTCAATTTCTTTTCCAAAGTCAAAGCTGCAGCCTAAAATGTCTGGTTTTGTCCCAACCACAAACAGTCCCAACCAAAGATCATTCAGTTTATTATCATGGAGGACTAAAGGAAGCAGAAAACACTCACATTTAAAGAGCTGGAATCAGAGAAATTGAGCTTCTTTTTAAAAAAAAAAAAAAAAAACAATATTAGCATGCAGTGTAAACAGAGAAAACAGACAACAACAAAATCAACACAAAGAGTTGCAAAGAGTGGCAGACAGAAACAAAAACTAGAAAGATAAAACAGAACAACAGGCCTGTTGTTTGCTGTGAAAATACAAGTGGAGACCTTTGCTCTGAAGATTTACTCAAGACCGTCAGAGTAGATTTGGTATTTTTAAAGAGACAGGAAGACTGGGAAGTAACCAAAATGGTTAATGTGATCTTTTATCGATTTTCACATTATCCACTTGCACGTGTTATTTGACTATTTGAACTCTGACTTTCTGACTGTTTTTTTTTAAACATCTTTCTTTTGTGACGATGTGTAATTGTTATTACATACTTATTACATTACATTACATAACATTATCAAGCTCTTCAGAGTTTGTTTGTTTTTACCTTTAAACATCTAGTATTTTCTATTATTATTATTATTATTAGTAGTAGTAGTATTAACAAGCATTAAGATTAAAACGACATAGGAGTAGGAATATTTAACTTTCTCCCTTGCCTGGCTCAGTTGACCGGCATATGTATTTGTACTAAGATAATTACATTATGTAGTAATTCTAAGTTATATAGTTATAGGTCAACAAAGTACAGTCTTCCAAATGATTTAGAGTTCCTATGTTAGTGGTTCACAGCTAATGTTGCTGTGGTGATGCGTTTTCTCTGTAGTGGTGATTTCCTGATCGATTTCCTGTCCAGTCTGGAGGAACAGCACATTTTCCGTTAATCATTACCACTTTATTACTCACACTCTTGTTTGACAGAGGACAATTTAACAGAAGCAGACGTAAGAACTTTAATAAAATCAGGCAACTTACACGGTTTAAAAATGCCAATCATTCTTTTTTTCTTCTGGTTCGCTGAGCAGCTGTCACTCACCAAGTAACAGTGAACACACTTAAAGATTATTTCAGTTCGTATATCTACCCAGATGTTGACAAATATTGGATGGATTGCCATAAAATTCTGCACATACATGTTAGTCCCATGCTGGTGTTAGCATTTAGCTATTAGTATAGCCGCACACTGTTGTTTTCGCTGGAGTCGACCCTCCTGTAAAGCTCTGTGATGTTGTAAATTAATGTTTCTCAGCCCTGGGCCTGAACATCCACTGCTCTGCTTGTCTCCATGTTCCAACACCTCTGCTTCATATTAGCATTGTCAGGCTTCTGCAGAGCTTGATGACAACTATGTTTCCTCATATCTTTCTGTTAAACATTTATTATATGATATTTCTACTTGTTTTTCAGGAGGTTCTGTATGATAAATAGTAAACTAAACCATGTGTAGCTTGCAGTAAACATGTTTTAAAGGTGCTAGAGTAATAAAATCAGCATCAACATGTGTTAATGTACTTTCTCCAGGGTTTTGATGACGAGACAGGCGAGCCTCTTGTCCAGAGGGATGATGACAAACAAGACACGGTCACACGGAGACTGAAGTCCTATGAAACCCAGACAGAGCCTGTCTTAGAGTACTACAGGTAGAGCATTAAAATGTCCATCACCTATATTAGCTATTTATTTTGCATCAATGCATAGAGACATGAAATGCAAAATGGGGTAAAAGTTTGATTGCATTACTGCATAAAGTCACACACAAGTGCACTGTGAATAAATGCTTAAATATAGGTAAAAGGCTACAACCTAATGCTACTGAACCTTGATCTTGGACCTTTTCTTCAGTGCATACTCTGCATAGTTGCTTGCATGACTGTAAAACTGCTTAAGAATCACATGCCAACAAGATAAGCTAGTTGTGTAGCTGGAATTTCCTCCTTATTAAATGAATAGATAAACATTGGTTTATCAGAATCAATAAAACCGAGGAAAAAAAGAGTGTAGTTTGCAAGTACATGCATCATATTTTCTATTTCTGGACTAATTGGGCAGGAAAATATATTACACTCTATTTATTCCCTTTAAGCCACAGGGATGTGCTGTCCCACTTATTTTTACCAGAGTGCTTGAAAGTTGGTTTATCATTTGCAGGAAGTAAAGAAAATTAAAGGCAGAGAATAGCAGAGGAGTGTTAATTTTACTGAAAACATATTTTACTTTGCTTGCAGTCTAACTTCTTTTATTTGCTGTACAGTATATTTTAAGAGTGTTCATGTTCTTAGTTCTGTGTGTTAATAACTGATTAATAGGACACGCTTGTATATTTGTAATTGCTGTCTTGTAATATTGGAATAACAGTTTAAATAGTGACTGTTTTCTGTGTTTTTGCCCATTCAGGAGTAAAGGTGTGCTTGAGACCTTCTCGGGGACAGAAACCAACAAGATATGGCCACATGTTGAGGTGTTCCTGCACAGAAAATTGGCCGCAATCAGTCAGAGAATGGCATAGAAAGCCTGAGAAGAACGCACACAAAGGGCTTAAGTTTACCAGCCACTTTCTATGAAACAAAAGGAGAGCCACCTATGTTGTAGTAATATATTTTGCATTTTCAAAATAAGGATCAAGTTCATATACAGTAATTGATGTTGTCCAACACAAGTGCAAATGTTGGGAAGCTTCACTTTTGAAATGCTCACTTTATGACTGTGGCTCTGTTTCCACATTGTGGCTCAAACGAGTTTTGAGTACCTCAGGGTGTGTGTGCAAAATCCTTCAAACATACACTTCATATTAATTGTCTCCTCATTCCATAATGTGCCTTTATAAACCAGCAAGACCCCGAGGTCTATCTAAGAGACCTTACAGATTATTTTCTGTATTTTCTATGAGAAATCCTATAGTGAACTTTCACCTCAAGCATAACAAAGGTGTGACTAACTGCCTTACTGGGACTGTTTCTTATAGCTACCTAAAAGGGAAATATGCCATGTAATACCAATTACTGTAAATTCAATATTACACTCCAGTGCCTTTTGTTGCTTCTGACAATGTAACAAGTAGCTCAGTGAATGTAGTTTGTAAATACTTTTTTATGAGGATGGATTAAATCCATATAAAATATTCTATAAATCCACCACACTTATATTTAATATTTCTAATCATCACAAGGAACCATTATTGTGTAACAGCTTCTTTCAACCACCTCAAGTCTTAGTGGCGCTTCTGAAACATGCCACATTATTTCCATGTTAACCAGACATTCCTTGTTGTCTATCGACTGATGTTTGCCTTTTACTGTGACTTGACACCTGAAAAATATATTAACACGTATGTTAACACAGTTTGTACGCGGCTATCGTCTTATCGAAGGATATCAGAGTTTAAAGTTGACCTGCTGTATTTTTGCACTTCGCTCCAGATAATGTTTTGTCAGGTTAAAAGCCACAAACTAACTTGCCATGCAATGTAATGTATGGATTGATTGTTTCCTGGTTATCCTGTGTACTCCTCAGCACTTGAATACAATGTTTGAAAGTATATTTTCTCTTCAGAGATATAACTGTGTCACATGTATTTATGAATCAGAATAAAGGTATAATACTGTAACCAGAATGACACAATTTAGAATCCCAGTCGTTGTTTTAATTTAACTGATTTGGACTGCCCCTAAAATAGTTAAAGTTGTAACCCATCAACCTAATATTGCTCCCCAGCTGCAGAACCAGTTTTATTTTTTTTCCCATGCATTCTTGATTGCCAAAACACAGCGTCTACACTACCCACAATGTAACTACTGTTTTGGTGTTATGCTAATGGAGGCTGATTTAGCCTTGACCCTCTAGCCTACAACTGAAATGGCCAGCAGGCTACAGAGATCTGGTGAGCTCACTTCTTTCAAACTTCTCTTCTACCCCAACCGACTCGTTATACATGTATCTGAATTCACACAAAACTCCTTCAGCAGCCACAAAAGGCTTTACACAACTTTATTTTACATATGCAGTAGCACTCCCAGGACCTGTAAAGAGACTTTGAGGTGTAAAATCAATGGAGTCTCCCTAGTATTTAATGACAAAGCCATTTTGAAGTTCTCAAGTTTTAAATGTCAAAGGGTCCCATTGTGTAGTTACTGCAAGTTTACAATGAACTGTAGTGACTGACAAGACACAAACATTTACTGCAGCTCTGGTTTTGTATTTGAGTTGCTAGAGGAGCAAGAAAAGCTAAATCTCATACCATTTTCCTAAAGCTTGTTGCTAAGTGACAGTAACATGTCCTACACCAAGTCTCAAGACACAGACTCTGATCCACTTCAGGAACACAGGATTAAGGAGGTCAAGACACCAGAGACAGTGGACACAGTTTCAGTACAGCAATATAGGCCCAACAATTATTTTGCATAGTTGAATAGTCGTGGTGGACAAAAAAAAAAAAAAAAGTAGAAAAAGAAAACATTTAAGTCCACAACAGCACATCATTTAGCCTCACTACTGAAAATACCTGTCTTTGTGTTATTACATTTTTCATGATACTTTTTATATATGAACTGCTCCAGACCTGTGCTGCACAGAGCAGATGTAAATCAGTGAAATAATGACTCATTGAGAGATGATGATAGCTGCATTGCACCATCAACAATGCATCACACAGCAGCTTCAAGTCAGGAACTATATTTAACGCATCATAATGCACAGACCGCAGTAAAAATCCTACTGATCGTGCTGCTCAGTGGATTTTTTTTTTTATGCTGATTTTTGTTGTATTGTTAAATAAAGACTATTATTATAAAAAGGAACAGATAAACTGGAAACCTAATAAATCTGGCAACAGCTCCCCTGTGACAAAAAAAAAAGGCAGCTAACAACAGAATACAAGAGTAAAACAAAACACAATTCTGCATGACTGGACACACAACAAAAAAGTGACAAAATCAATAATACAGGATGAGGAAGAATAATAAAGTCAAGTGCTTCAAACACACCCCTTGACCTATTCAAAATGATTTGTTTTGAAAAGAGAAATATAAAGTGCAGGACACATTCAGATGCAGAGATCTCCTTTCTGCATACACACATACTTTAAAAGTCTCTTGATGGAGAGCTTAGCCCTTTTTTTCCTTCTCTTCTCCATACTGGTGGTTTTTGTTTTGTTTTGTTTTTAGCTCCAACTCGGGTGTTGATACCAGAATCAAGAACTTTAAAACAAAACGCAGACGAAAGTCTGCAGAGCACTTATTAGGGAAACTGGTGGTTGTGACTTGGTTTCAAGTGCTGGGTACTCAATGCAAGCTGGTAACAAAAATGACAAATGTGGCATGATTTGAAATGTGTTGGTTAAAATGATAGATTTTGATTATGTGAACCAATGAAGCACTCAATCCCAAGGGAGCAAAATATTGTATATGATGTTGTCTCAAATACTAAAAACCATGCACTATTACTCAGTATTCATCTTTGCCATATAGGAAGCTGCTTCAATTTGTAACAAACTATTTTTGTGAAAAGCTAAAAAATGTTGTCACTGAAAAGAAAGAACCAATGCTGTGAAGTGCACAACAATTACTTTTGTGGATTACGACTCCTTGTAGGCGTGTTGTCTCCTGGGTGAATTTATATCCATTTTGTCAGCACAGTTCAACTAACAAAACAGATAAAACCTTAGTGCCAAAGATGCATGTTAATAAGGGTTGAAAATTACATTTGTTTAATTACAAACCCTCCAGACAACACTAAGGAAGACTTTTTGGAAAACAGAATATCACCACCTTTATCCTCTTTTATTTAAGAGATCCTCAACTTGTATCAACAGCTTTGTCACCCTGTCACACAGCCAAGTGTTTAAAGTAAAAGATGTAAGGCCACATTGATGATCACAACCATTCTGCATTAGTAAAAGCAGTGTTGTCTGATAAAAGGATCTGTTTTATTGAGCGCTTCAGATTGTTATACCTAAAAAGAAAGAAGAAAAGCCACTCTTGATGTCCTTACTGGCACAACAAGGAATGGCAACAATCAGGTAATGACACAGTAACTGTACTGTATGACAAAAGCTGCGCTAAAGTTGAAACACAAGTTTTTGACTTGTTAATTATTTTTAAACTGTGTTAACTGAAAGGGCCTCCACACATGCGGCTTTATTTATCCTCTTTTATAATCAGCCTGAGAGGCCTGTGAGCTCGTGTGCAACTTCTTAACATGCAGATCAGGTGTGAGCCTGAAAGCTGTGGAAGCCAATAGGGCCAATCTGGCCAATCCAATTTTTACTTGGATTATACTTTCAATCTGGTCTGTCAAAATAATGGCTGAAGATAGCATGCAAATCCAGGAAACTACAACTGAAACACTCTTGCTTTCTGTTTGTACCATAGACTGTATATAAAAGTTTGTACTAGAGATTCAGACATGAAACATATTCAAACAGCTCTTTGCACATTATAATAAAACGAGTAAGATCGCTTATAGTGAGCCAATTTATGTCACACAAATTGAAGGGATGTGATGTCTAGTTTTTTTTATCAATGTTATGGTACGAAAATGACCTCAAGCCAAACTCTCAGGCAACATTTGTCTTATACTACTCCAAACATGCTAAGCTCTTTGTTATAAAAAGCATGTTTTTTTTCCTCATGATTTACATGTAATAATTCAACAGGTCACACATACCAAAAAGTACACTTTCTTTTTAAAGTAGTTACCTTATACTGGACCTGTAGATCAGACAGTGTTACATTTAACCTCATATCACAGTTTGCAATACTGTACATACAACTTTTTGGCTTAATATTATTTGCAGCCATTGATCTGTTATGCTCCTCTCAAACTTAACCTTTAACAATCTTCCTCGAATGTCTCCTGACCCGAGTCCTGCTTCAGGCATTGGATTTGGTACCTCTCTGACTGTATTGGTTTTAGTATTGTTTGTGTTGTCTGGATAAAACATGTTGTTAGTCAGTTATCTTTGCTTTTTTTGTGTGTGTGTGTGAGGAAATTTCTCTGATCAGTGAGAAATAGAAAATAACTGGCTTGGAGCATGTAAGAACTCCCGTCTGTCAAACAGTGGTTATGGCACAACATGCATTTAGCTGGCAAAAGACACTGCAGGAGCCAGCTCATCAGACACCAACCACGGCCACACACTAACGGCAACACAGATAATTGTTTGTCATTCGTGACACATTATTCCCCGCAGGCTCTTCACTGAAAATCGCAGTTTAAGTGACTGATGATAATGTCTGTTCCTTTTAGTATAAAGAGGGGCTTGAAACTCAGGGTGTTCCCAGACGGGGAGATGATGGAGATGGAAGAAAGGCAGGGGCAGATCCTACGATCTCTAAGAGGTCTCCATCATGCGCATGTCGTCTGTCTCTGTGGAGTCATCCTTTGTCCACCACCCTGTGCTTGTCCAAAGTCCGGCCTCTAAACAGCGCTTCATAGGATACTCTGACACCTGCTGGGGGAAGACAGGAGAGGTCCAACTGAAAAAACAATCAGGAGGTGAGGATTGTCATGCTCAAATCAGAATAAAAATAGGTTTAAAGGGAGAGAGGGAGGGATTAACCTAATGTAACTTTGTTAGAGGGATTATAATGGCTGTGTAACTGCACTCTGCCTTTGCAACATCTTATGTACTGATCTGAGCTGAAACTAAAATTTCAATCGTTGTCACTTCAAATTTCTGGCTGTGCAGATTGTACCAAGACAAATCTGTGCAGGCAGTTTCTCAAATATGTATCCTACACCTACACCCTAGAAACTGAGTTCAAAATGAGGTGAAGTGAGATGTTTCTAGAGGAAAAACCGCACAAATTCTAAATCAGGACCAGCTTCAGTTTCAACAGGCTTCATGCCCCTTGAGAAGAGAAGGAGGTTTTTTTTTCTTCTCTCTCTGTGTAGATACTTGGCAGCTTGTCAACCTTTGGGGCCAACAGAAGGGTGGCAGCCCCATTGTCTCTCACTTACAAAGGGCTTTCAAACTGCAATGATCAAGTTTAGCAGGTAGTCTGTGTTATATGCCGATTGGACACTTTCACACATGACTTCATCTGAATATTGAAATTCCTACCCAAAATAAAAAAATCTCTTTCATGTCTGTATTTAGTTTACACTGTCATGCACAATAGTGACATGTAATGTGTATGAAACGGGCAGCTTAGGACTCTTGAGAGTGACCACTTGATTACACTGTGACCGATTAAACTGGTTGAAGCTGGCAGAGTTCCACTTTGTGAACTTTGTGGTTGCACAAAGTTCAGACCGGCACTTTTTGCACACTTTATTGAGTTGTCAATTTAATATTTAAATGGATGTTTGCCCTTTAACTTAAGTGAAAACTTTGCTGTTGCAGAAGTGCATCCTGGTTTGCTTCATTAATCCTTGAGATGCATATCAGGACAAAACCTGAGCCTCGTCATCCAAGGAGCTCTCTGTTGACCACCATGATAAAACTGGAGTGAGGCGGAGTTCAGTGAAAGGGTATGAAACCATTTATCATTTTATTTGAAGTCAAGAAATCATTCAGAACTTCAGATCGTCAGTTATGAAGAATACATAACCACAAAACCAAAATCAGGTATATGAACCATTTCACTACGTGCTGTTTCTTTTAATGATAATGCCTGTTGATCAGCTCCAAAAAAAAATAAAAAAAAAATTCAGGGATGTAACACAAGTAGAAACATCAACTGTGAAGCTGTAGTCACATTAACAACATGGATCTGCACTTCATAGTTAGCAGCTTTTAGCTTGTGATATCTCACGTCCAGAGAGTCAGATGTTTACAGATTAGTGTGGATGCAGTAATGATGTTTGAAGGAGGATTTTCTGCCAAGTTTCTGTCTGCAAATGCTTTAAGCACATCTTGTCTCCTTGGTAACCTCGGCAACATGGTGAACCCTCAGTCCTGGTTTGAAGGTAAACTCAACTTTGGCCACCGGTGCTAAATTGTGCAGTTTTATTCTGTGTTTCCTGTGAATCCCTCCCAGCTGCTTTAAAGTACACACGATAGATACACATGTCTTGAAAGTGAACATGAGCAGGCAAATATGAAAATAAGTGTCAGCATGAGAGAGGACTAATACACAATACCTCAATGGGGTCATCTCACAGCTGCATGGTGTAACTGCAAGAGGCTACAAGCCTCAATGGTACTCGGAGAAAGACCAAAGAGCACTTACTGGAGGTACTGTCTCTTCTTTGGGGTCGAGTCTGCACTTTGTGCCACTGTTCTGCTGTGCAGTGCTGGACGTATCCTCTCTACATTTGAGTGTGTATTCTTTAACTCTCTGTTTGAAGGCCCCAAGTTCTGTGTAGAAGACCTCTAAGTAGACATCTTGTCCTTCCTACAAAGCAACAAAGGCAATAATATTAGGTAAGGTGGCTTCAAGAAAACAACACTTGTCTGAAGGGGGATTAAGGTAATTTAACTTCCACTGTTCACAACAATAATAGCAAAACCCAAGAGTAAATCCACTTAAAACAAAATAAAAATAATAATGCTTGCAAGCTTTTGTCTCCCTGAAGAAATCCTGGATGGAGTTGCTAACTCAGGAAAGCTGTGATAAATGTTGTTACTGTATACAGTAGTATAAAAGCCACAGGGAGGTACAGGACATTCAATAATCAGATATGTGTGTGTGTGTGTGTCTTACTTTGGCTTTGTGAAAGAACTGTCTGAAGCAGCCTCGAGGATCCTGCCGAGAATTCAAAGCCATCTCCAGGATGAACTGCATAACCACAGCTTGGTGCGCCACCTGCTCCATCAGTGCTTCTTTCTGCAGGACACAAAACACAAAGCTGGTTTCAGAATGTCTGGTTACCTGTTTAACTTCTCTAGGTGTGTAAAGCACTTTTTTTTCTTTTTTTTTTCAAACCTATACTCATTTTCCAGTTGCATTTGAAATTACTTGTACAATACAGTAATTACTGAATTCTATTAATTGTATGTAATGTTGTATATACTGTATTTACAGCTACTGAGGACTGTAAACTCACTGCAGCGCCAGTCAATAAGTTATCTTCTTAACTTGTCAAGATGTCTGAAGCATCTGACTGAAGATGTTGGATTTCTACAGAGCCTGGACACTACAATTGTATATTCTGGATATCTAGCACCCTCACATTGTGTGTCACTACATCAGTGGAGAGTGAAGATTTATTTGTAAGGTTAAACATATCTGACATTTGGACATCTATTGCAAACAATGATAGCGTTTTAATATTCAGGTCATTGTCTGTGTGTCTTAATTTGTAAATCATTAAAAATTGAATCCCTCAGTGATATTTTTCATTGTCATATGAGCACCTCACCCCTTCTTGCTGCAGTCTCATGCACCACAGAATTAAGTAGTTGGCAGTTTCCTCACAGATGAGCTGAGGAATGTCTGCAAGGAAGCGTTGACTGTCGTCCCATCTCCGCAACATACCTGCAAAGAGTAACAAAGCATATCAGTTTGCCTTATAAAGACTTACAAAAAAAAAAAAAAAAAAGGCACCATATGGAGAATTTTGCAAGTTAAACTATGGTTGGAAAAGAAAAAATAGTAGAGATAGTTACTTATTCAAAACAAGATCTGCACACTTTGCTACCGTCTTGGGACAAAAATAAAGGGTGAAAAAAACCACAACAAAATACATTTTGCACTGTTAGGCATTTAAGTTGTTTTGGGAACATGCTTGTGTGAGTTTCTTTCAGCTTGTTGATTCAGCACTTCTGCTTCCACACCAAGAAATGTGTAGCCTGCGGTTTACAAGTATACACGTGAAAACTAAATATGACATGTTCCAGTGAGGCTGGGGGAAAAAAAATCCTGCATAAACCTGCAGCAATCTTTAAGCCACATTTTATTTAACTTAAAAAAAAACAACAACTAAACACTTATTTTTTTTGCTGTTAATCTGAGGGCGAGGCAAGACATTGTAATTTAGTGTGTCACTTACCAAAATGCCTGAGCTCTTCTTCATACTTTTGGAGAAAAGTTTTGCACTTGTCCTGATCCATGTCTACAGGCTGATTTTGGACATTGATTATACTCTGGAGCAGAGAGAAGACATGCAGTGAGTGAGTGTTTATGATTATATGACTACGTGGTCAGTAGAGAGAACGTCCACACAAACAAGTAGCTGCAAGTTCTGTTTGCAATTATTGTATTTGATTTATGTATTTACAGATTTACCTTGTTGAAAACATCCCAACTTCCAACAGCTCTGAGGACAGGACTGCGGCTGGGTTCCTGACCTCCCAGCATGCTCTCCTTCCTGCGCCACTCCTCCTCAGTGTGCGTGAGCTCTGTGGGGCAGGCCAGAGACCGAGCACGCTCCTGCTCCAGTGACTCAGAGCTGTGCACTCCTAAAGAGCATAGCTGGTCCTGCGCCTCGGCCAGTCTCCAGCTGGAGACGATGGAGGCCTTCACACAGCGCTGCTGGCTCTGGCAGAGCGACGCCATGGCACAATCACAAAGGTGCGATGATGCTGGCTGGTGTTTGGTAAATGGAAATAAAAAGGGATTAGTCAAATACTGCCAGTGCAGTCAAATTACAAATCCATACTTTTTACAAGTAGAATAGAAATAGAATAAAGTTGTGCATTTTAATTTGCTTAATGTAATCCATCTATTGCACCTTTTAAATGAAACATGCGGAAGTCACAGAGGCCACATGAGCAACATCCTCCCGAAAGGCCTCCACGTCACCGGGGGCCTTTAAATTGTGAATATTAATCCATTTTCGCGCACACAATTTCTACCTAGTTTGAACATGTGTTTTGAACAGCTGACAAACTGCTGCATCATTGTGAGTCACATATTAAATGTAGGCCATGAGCCCGTCATGACCACCAACATACTGTATTATTTGATACGGGGTGAGGCGCGGGAGGGCTAAAAATAAATACAAGCGCGTTTCCATTTACTCATGCTTTGACATGGCTGCCAAACAAACCAAATGGCTTTTCTAGCCATTACGCACAGCTGTCAAGTGTCCGGGGACATCGAGGACACGAGGTGAACGAGCAGCTCTGCAGACAGGACACTGATGAAGTGTTGCACCGAGACAGCTGCACTCTCCAAGCAAACTGATTCCACCGTTGTGAAGTTCAGAAACAGGGCTACTGGATAAATAAAGTGTAACACCGCGTACGACAGCCTGTAACTCACAAAGTACTCACTTGTCAGGATGCGTAACTTTGGCACGGACTCACTTTAATGGCTTAGCTGGTTAGCACGCTCTTAATACCGTTACGTTAACACCTTCCGGGGGCCAAAAGGACGGGGAGCCCATTACCTGTCGGTGAGGACGGACACCACCGAGGCCGTCGTGCGTCGAAGCTGGGTCCCTGCTGGACTCTCCGTCGGGGGGACACGAAGCTCCGTTGCCCAGCCACTCCATGACTTGAGAAAGCAACTAGCTGGCTACTAGCTCTGTTGTGATGGGGGGGGGACCTGCCAGCTTCTAATGTTTGGAGAACCAGGAACAGCGTGGCTCTCTTTCTTTCTTTCTTTTTTCCTCCAGCTGTCTTCAAGAGTTATTCATGATCTGAGAGTCAGCAGAGCAGAACGAGGAATCCGATGCACCACT
Source organism: Embiotoca jacksoni (assembly GCF_022577435.1). Lineage (NCBI taxonomy): Eukaryota > Metazoa > Chordata > Actinopteri > Embiotocidae > Embiotoca > Embiotoca jacksoni. The sequence continues at coordinate 7,767,033 of NW_027185230.1, forward strand.
CGAGCCCTCCAGCTCCTGTAGATGACAACGTTAAGCTACAATAACAACAACTGCTGGCTGTCCTCAGTGTCTCTGTGGCGTCTGTCGAAGAGGTGACGCGCGGGACACGTGGTAAACAACTTTGATCACGTGACACGGCGTCACGCCCACTGACTTCTAATCCGCTCCAATGAATTATTCAATAATTAACTTTTTCTTTTTCTTTTTTTTATATAAATATTCGGTCTAGGAAGGGACACAACCGGTGGTGGAAGAAGTACTCAGGGTCTTCACTTCAGTAAGAGGACGCCACAAGTAAGAGTCCCCGCATTCAAAAAGCTTGTAGCTAAGAATTAACAGAAAAATGTACTTAAAGTATTAAAAGTAAAAAAAAAAAAAAAAATGCTCCCTGTCACTGTTTGAGTGTTAAATATGATGTTTCTGGATTAATATGACTGCTGAATTAATAGGCTATGCATTTTGCATTTTACTGCTTTGGTTGTTTAAGGTTCTCCTGATTGTAACAGCTTTATGAAGGCCTAATGTTGATTAAGTTTAATCTACAGTAATGCGTTTAATCTACAGTATACGATCATCATGTCTGTATAGTTTCTGTTCTTTTAGAACCACGTGTCTCTAAAAAGTTTACAAGCTCAGAAAACCAACTTGTTTTGTGATCATATATTTGCCAGCTGATCCCGGTTTTTAAAAAAAAAAAAAAAAAAAAAAAAAAAAAAGTTTATTTAGCTTAAAAAGTAAACCCATAAAAGATAATTTAATCCTTCAGTTTATAAAAAATTAAAAAATTAAATTACAAAAAAATAAATCAAATTCCAAAACACCAAGTTTGGAGATATATAGCTTTCAGTGGAAAGGAAGGGTAAAATATGTAATCCGAAATATAGGCTGACCAGTATCTTAAACTGTCAGACGAATGTAGTGGAGTAAAAAGCAGTCAACAATATTTGCCTCTTGAGATGTGGTGGAGTAGAATTATAAGGTTGCATAAAATGGAAATACTCAAGTAAAGTACAAATACTTCAAATTTGTACTTAAGTGCAGTTCTCACGTGGATGCACTTAGTTTCATCCCAACATTGTATGTTAGGTTAGGTTAGGTTAGGTTAGGTAGTTACTTTATTAATCCCCGAGGGGAATTTTTTTTTTCGCTACAGCAGCATACAGAAGCAATAAGATAATAATAGAATAATAGAAAAGCAATAAAATAGCAGTAAAAAAAATATAAAATATAAAATGCACAGTATATACAGTATATACAGTACAGTGTATATATCTATATATATATATATATATATATATATATGATATTACAAAACATATATTTACTCTCGTATGTACAATCTATCTACTCTAAAAGCGACGGATAGGTGGCATCTTATATAGTAGTCTATGTTGGGTGGCGATAGTGTTCATCATCCCAACCTGTCAGAGGCAGCAACGTGCCGCAAGGTATCCAGTCCGCCGGAAATCCCAGACGGAGGAGGAGGAGAAGAAGAAGAAGAAGAAGAAGAAGAAGAGCAGGAAGTCGCAGTAACAGCAGAAGAAGACGAAGAAGAAGCTGGCGTTTACTTGTAGTAACAAGCGAGGTACAAGTTTACCTGACGATAACTAACTGGAAGAAAGTACTGTATGGTGAGTCATTTCGTACCGATAACACAACTTTACATTATTGTAATGAAATATTTGTCGCCGGTTGACACCACGTAGTAGAATATAAAGAGGCAACGCTGTGCTGGAGAGCCACTGTAGCAGTTAGCTTTACGAGCCAACTAAGTTAGTACATTATCACAGATCGGTCGGTTTTGTGGCTTTTACGTGAAAACAAATCTGGAGCAAATACGACAGTAACACTCGCTCGGGTGTCGGTCTTTGATCTGACCGGTCCAGACCACAGACCGCAGGTCCAGACAGGCTGATGTTTGCTAACAGAAATCCGAGTACTGAGGAAGAACGGTGCGTTTTCTCACCACCAGGTGGAGCTAGAAGATTTAAAAACAACAACAACAACAAAACAAACAAAAAAAAACACACACACACACACACACACAAAAAAAAAGCCTGGTCTGCAGGTGCTGTATCTCATTTCTCGTTAATCCCCTGAAATAGCGCTGTTTCCCGGACAGCGCTTGCATGCCGGAGCCCGCCTCTCGAGAAACAACCAGACTTCAGGCCTAAAAAAACATCCTCAGCCTGAAACCAAGTCTCTCAGCCAACTGGCATCCAGCCCTTTCTCAGGCTGCTGTTCCCACAGCTTTTTCTTGTTGCTGTTTTAAACTGCTGTATGTATAAAATGTTCTTTTGTTTTGGTTAGAGTTGTTTTGTTTTTTATTTGGTACGGTGATACTATTCAAAGTATCACAAGTATCACTAGTTGCCCAATATAGTTGAGCACATATCCATAAACATGCTGCTGAATGTGCTGTATGTGGGATATTTAATCTTTTGCTTACGTATTACTGTATGCTCTATACACACATTCCTAAAATATCTGTCATGCTGTGGCAGTGATATGTTTGAACTATAAGGTTTACAATTCCTATTTAAACGTCTGTTTTTCTGTGTTCCTACAGAGAGAGATGGCAGACATGGCGAGCTACACCAGTCCAGAGGAAATGGGTCAGTACTGTACCACAGTTTCACCACAGACACTTCTTTTTCACAATTTCATCTAGAAAACCACACACATCGGGGTTAACTGTAGTGTTGATGATGGCTACACAAACTCCAAAGGTACAAGACAGAGCTGAGTAATATCTGCAGGCAGTAGGTGATTTGTTATTATTTAACTAAGGGATGGCCCAATGGAAGTATTTTTCAATACACAGCAGAGTTAGGTTACTGATATTTCAGAGCCGGAGCCATAGATTCTAAGTTGCGCAAATGTCAGTCAGATAAAGGATGAATGAGTCAGGCAGACTAGTCATAACTGACTAACATATCCAACGAAACAACCGCTCTGTCCCTGCACTCTCTGATAGATAGATAGATAGATAGATAGATAGATAGATAGATAGATAGATAGATAGATAGACAGTTAGATAGACAGACAGACAGACAGTTAGTTAGTTAGTTAGTTAGTTGCATTTATAGATACAGGAAAGCAATAAGCGATAAAATAACAGTAAACTAGGAGCTGGAGAGGGGGGATGGCAGGTCATCAAAGGGGATTGCACGTTGGTCATTTTGCTAACTAGGGGTATGGCACCCCGCCTCATTGCCCCTTAAATTGCCTGCTTTCTGCAGTGAAATATACAGTACGATGCTGTTGTTGGTGTTAATGTCAGATAGCATAACGTTTATGCAGTGGTAAGGCACATGTATTCTGATACCTTTTGTCCAAACTATATTACCTCTAGAGAATGTGGTTCAGGAGAAAAATGACAGGAGAGCAACACGATAGAATTGTCAGACATAGTTTTAGACAGCTGCTTGTTGTGTTAACTAGTGCCTGACTATGTTAAATGACCCCTTAAAACGTTATTATTCATGTCCTTATTTAACAAGTGAATATTTTCTTTATTATTTTTTTTGAAAATAATCTTGGGTCCATTGATAGATGGATGAAGAAAACTTTAAATTCCGACCACAACTTTTTTAGACTACCGCAGCAATTACGTCAAAGTATCTCCTAATATGTTCCCTCTGTGAATCTTATGTCTTGGACTCATTTCTGATTTAAAGCTCTCTTTATACGTGTTCTTTGACATTATTTAGCTCAACACCACACAAGGATTCCATTGGTTATTTAACTCGTATCGGCATTGTTGTTCTTTTTTTTCCTCTGTAGAGCCTGCAGGTGTGTGTCACTGCACATTTAGAAAACCCAGGTTGTAGTGGGTCATTTATGGCGAGGCAATTAACATGTAAACACTGCTTTAATAAGCATCATATTCTGCAAGTGCTGGTGTTCTCTTCATTTTCAAGCCTCGGCAATAGCTCCAGCTGAAAGCCTTTTCTAGCACCTACAACAAAATACAAAAGAAGAGAAGTGCTTGTAGAAGAATGTTGTGGCATTCTTCCAGTGGAGTTGAGCCACTTGCACAACCACTGCCAAGTCACACTGAAGTTGTTCTGGTGGCTGTAGTGACACCAAATGCCCCATTTAGACACTTGATCTTTGTGTTTCCTTTATTTTGGCAGCTGCCTGGCAACATGCAGTCAGACATGCCTGTGGATTTAATGTCTAATTCTTACTGAAATCGTTTTGGGAGAGTGGGGGACAACGATTGTGTCGGATTACATTAAAATCCACTTAGTGAAAATGTCGTATTTTCTCAAGTTTCAAATGATCTTGTGTAAAAATAAATAAATAACAAAACAAAAAAAAACTTTCTCAGAGGTGAATGAGTGCATGTACTCTGTGTCCCATGTGTTTGTACGTGGTGATAGGGTTATTATGTTGTAATGAATGGGGAGCCTCTAGCGCTATCATTTGTCCACTAGCCGAGACTGTAAAGAAGCTACATGCTCAACATTCCTCTCTTCATACAAACAGAGAGTCTGAAGTGGATTGTGCTGTTTGTGTCCGTGTGAGTCCCTGTGCACGTAGTATATACATGTTTGTCAGTGGGATGAATAGGCCGGAGTAGGGCGTATAACAGCAAAGGAAACTCTCCAGCCTTTCAAATGTTTTAAATTAAAGGACCTTTGAGTGGATCATTTCAGAGTTTATTGTTTTTCTATGCACGTCTGAGTCTATTTAATACATAACTAGCATGCTGTAATGGTGCTGTCAGAGCTGTGACATCGTGGTGATATACTGAAGAGTATTTTAATTTGAAAAGACTCCTGTCTGTAATGCAACAATTAAGAATCTATTACAAAAATAAAAACAGTTTTATCAATGATTGTCACATTGAGTGGAAATTTCTGGAAGGTGGGAAATGCACTTTGGAGTGATTGAAACGAATATTGAGTATGAATGATTTCTACTCAATGGGTCAGCGCATCCAAATGCACAGGCATAGTGTGGCATTTTCTTAAATAATAGAACCATGTCTCAGAACATGAGGCTGGTTTTGTATTGGCAAAAAGGAGATTGTTTTTGACTTTTTTTCTTCTTTTTTTTTTTTTACTGTGCTGTTTTATAATGAGAAAAATGAGGAACAGTGACCTGCTAAACTTGTAAGGAAATCAAACGCAAACGCAATCACGGAAGTGAGACATTATTAGTCACGAGTGTGTTTTTGTTATTCAAAATAGGAATTCAGGTGAGTTTTTTGAGAGGAGTTGAAAGAAAAGAAGCACAAGGATTTGTGCTGCTGCTAGAAGATAACCGTAAAATTTGTGATTGCAAGGCAACATGAAAGAGACAAAAAGTGTCGGAGGAGGAGAAAGGAGAAAGGAGGAAGGAGGAGGAGAGGAGAGAAGAGGAGAGAAGAGAAGAGAAGAGGTTTTGGTCTGCTTTCCCAGGCTATGCATCAGGAAGGCTGTATTTTTTACACCATGACCAGCGCATAGCCTTTTCCTGGGGAAATCCGAGACAAAATCAAGAGAGGCTGGTGCAGGGAGGGAGAGGAGAACAGGAAAACTAGCCCTGGGAAGGAAGGAGGAAGGGAGGGGGTAAGGGGGAAGGGGGGAGCAGGTACGGTGGAGGCCACACAGCATGAGCGACATAGAAAGAAGCTGGAGCTTTTGGGAAGGCTCAGTGGAACATACGCAGAAGCAGACAGAAAACCGTGAAACACACATGCACACTCACATGTTCCTCTTGTTTCCAAGCTCTTCTACCCACCGTGGCATTCCTAAAATGCGCCCCGAGAGTCTTCTCCAGAGTATTTTGGCTGCAGATTCAGCTGGAATGCAGAGCTAATGCTGGGTTCCTCTACTGTCCAACCAGCCTCAGCTGTTAATCCGATGTTATGGCTGCTCTGACATGCCTGTTAAAGAAATAGCATTTGACGTTCTGGCTACTCAGCTATGCCTGTTTTAACAAACAATATTTCCAGTATATCGCATTACCGATAAGCTAAGATTTAGGTGGGATACAAAACAAGGTATTTCAAGATGTTTGGCAGCAAATTTGACTGTATTACATGAGCAGCGATGGCAAATCAGCACCGCGGCTTTCAGAATTGTTTCATGACCTTTAATAAACTTATATTTACGCAGCCAGGTAGGTTGTTGGTGCCAGGCAACCTTGTTTTAAGTTGTTGATAAACATTTATTTAAGCAGGTAATTAATTGTGCAAGTGGGGGGAAAAAAAAAAAAAGTGGTTTGTCATTGGAAGATTCAACTGAATAAAAAAATGAATTTAAACTGTTGGGAATGTGACCAACTTGCATAGCCTCAGCAGTTTAAGAAAAAAAATATTTCTTTATGAATGACATTTGTGAGGTTTATACCCAAAACATTAGCATTTTGTTCAGTTTTTATTTTCACAAATCAGATTAAGTTTTAGTACCTGACTACCATCTAGTGACATGTCAATGGCCAGAGTGAAACCCCACGTCATCTGTGTGTGTGTGTGTGTGTGTGTGTGTGTGTGTGTGTGTGTGTGTGTGTGTGTGTGTGTGTGTGTGTGTGATATTTCTTCCCCAGATTTTGGCCTGGCCGTGCTGAGAGACGAACTCTTCGAGCTATGGAGCCGGAAAGATCTGCAGACAGTAAGAGTCACTTTCACAGCGTGCGTCAGGTCCATGTATGCAATATTCAGTGTGTGTGTGTTTACAGTGGGATGGAGTCTTTGTGTGTCTGTGTCTGCCTGAAGCACTTGCACAGCAAGGAGCGAGCGAGAGAGAGATTCCAGCATCTTTAAGTGAAGCTTACTTGTGTGTGTGTGTGTGTGTGTGTGTGTGTGTGTGTGTGTGTGTGTGTGTGTGTGTGTGTGTGTGTGTTAATGAGGAAACCAGACTGTCTGTCAGAAGGAAGGAATTTGTGTTGCTCTGAATGAACTTGAGATGTGTGCGAGGAGGATATTGAGTGGATGACATCTGTTTTACAAATTAAGACCCAGCGCGAGGCGTTCTCACACAGATATTATTTTCTCATGTAGGAAGTTTCTAATGCCGGCGTTTGCATTCTTAAACTCGCACCTAAAATGTGTCACAAGCTTCTGTGTCTGCCAGGCCCAGAGAGGCAAGTTACTGTAGCTGTTGGTCGTCATTAGCGTTTGTGGGGTTAAAAAAAAACAAAAAAAAAACGCTTATCAGTTCCCTCAATTTACCAAACAAGCTGTTAAAAAATAGAAATCTGCAGATGTTGATTTATCAGACGTATGTCTGAACCGTGGAGTATTTTTTTTTTCAAATTTACCCTCTCTAACGTGACTGTAATACCGCGGCCTCAAAGGAAAATTTTAAATTTTGTATGTGGACGTCCACTCAGTGTTGATGATAGCTGAAACAAGAAATTCCTCAATGTGTGCTCTATTCAATGAATAAGCTGTTTTCTTCTTCATAGCTGAGCCGTGCTGGCATTGCCTACATGTACCAGGATGCATTGCGTATGAGCTTCTGACACTTAACCCCCAAATCCTTAAGTTCCCTTAGCCAAGTCTCTCCCCGTTTTAGTGCCCAATCAACAACAAAACAACAAGTAGCCAGATGGGAAAGAAGGTGGTTATTTATCAGGAAGCTACTAGTTCTAATCATATACTGTAATGTTAGCAGGTATTGTTAACACCAACAACCCGACCTGCTCACAAAATGTTTGTCCGACGTTGCCGTCAATCACTACCATCATTCACTTTGTTGGCAAAAACATAGCGTTTGGGGACAAAAATACTCACTTAATGGTCTCGGCCGTGATGGATTTAGTTGTGTTTTGTAGTTTATCTTTAGTATCCTAAAGTAGGTCTCCAGCACACCTGTTTGTGCTGCGTATGTAAAATATGTCCTCATCCATAACATCCTCTGCACTCATAAGTTCAGATGCCGTTTTTGCCGTCGCAGATGTGGCTAGTTGCAGCACAAGCGAAGAGGGCAAAGTTTTGATTTGTTTTTGGACAGCGTCTACCCTTCTGTAATCACTCGTGTTTTGATAAATTCACAATTTACATGAACCTACCTTCAAGCTCTAATGTTTTCTACATTCACCTTTTACTCTCTAACGTGATGTTTTTACCACTCCCTCCTCCTCTGTTCACCCACAGCTACATTTGGTAGCCCTTAAGGGATTTTCAAACATGTCTGAGCCTCTGGAGACCTTCTTAACAATCCTTGAGAGCTGTCCGGGCAAACAGAAGGGTCGGAGCCACACCATCGGCCAACACATCCTCATGGAGTTCCAGATGTGGATACAGGAAAATCCTCAGGTAGCTGAGCCAGCTGTTTAACACCAGTGCTTTGGGATTCTTCTGCAGCTCCAGTCCAACTTGTGTCACCTTTTGTGGTTTTAAACTGTACATATACCATCACACTTTTATGTGTGTAGACAAACGAAATAGGGACCCACTCATGAAAAAAAACAGCCTCTAGTGTTTTCTTTTGCCATTTTTGTAAGAGAAGGTGTCTCCCTCCAACAGGTGAACCTCAGCTCACTCCCAGAGCAGCAAGCTCGGGCGCTTCAGGGACGGGCTCTGAGCTTACTAACAGATACCCACCCCAGCTTTGTAAACAACCTCGTAAGCATCTACCAGCTCAATTCCTTGGATCCAGCTATACTGCGGTTGCACATTGTGGGGTTACAGGCTCTCAACTGCTACAAAGAGGTGAGTGCCTGATTTGGTGTTAACATTTTTATGTCAGAATCTTTTCAGAAAAAATGATTTAGAAACTTGTGTTAATGCTGGCACAAGCAAAAAAATAATAATTTTGACACTGAATTACACTTTCTGTTGTTCACAGGCTGCAGCGCTCAGCATAAAGCTAGAATTACAGAATGGGCTAATTATGGAGGAGGTGAGACAAAACATTTGCGTAGATAGAGTATGTATTTGTGGTCTTTTGTGTTCCCTTATTCATAAACAGTTGTAGTTATAAACATGCTTTCAGCAAGTTTGATTGGAATTTCTCAAATTGTCCTGTTTTTAAAAAAAATCTGTATCCAACCTCATCTCCAACCTTCTTCTGCAGATGTGCGTACCGCTAATCTTACAGGATAAGTTTTCATTGGCAGAGGCCTTCGTCACAGGTCACCAGCATCTAGAACAACAACTGGTCACAATGCTGGACTCTTGGTGCCACCCCAGCTTCAGCGCGGACGAGATAAGGAAGTATGGTATATGTGTGAATGCAGGGGGACTGTATAAATGCAGGCATCAACAAGCCACTCGATAAACTGTGTGCATGTGCGTTTCTACAGGCGGTTCCCTCGGCTCTCTCTGTCCAAACACTGCATGGGACTGATCCAGCCCAAAATGCTCACCAAACACATCTTACGACTCCTGGAGAAATTTAAGATCGACCAAGGTAGGTGACAGGGCACGTGTCTGGTGGTTCATGTATATAGTATATATTAGCCTATAACCAAGCTGCTGTAGGCCAGTGGTTCTTTTTCAAGTGTTTTTGTTGTTGTTTTGCTTCCTTCCTGTGTGTTCTTTTGTGAATGTTAAGTGTTTTGGGACCACGGCACGTGGTTTTACTTAAAATAAATGATTATTCACTGGGGTTGTTTTTTTTTTGACACAGGGCTTTGTCCCAATGCTCTGCACAAGAGGAGACTAGACTCTCTGCGTTTCCTCATGTACAAAAGATTTGTGGAGGTAAGTGACGCAGTAGGCTTTCAATTTTATACAAATTATATTTACAAATATACCATCAAAGCAGCTACTCATCAGTGACTTTCCCTTTTCAGTTTGTATGAATTGATGACGACACTGGTAATTAATTTGACGTGGAAGATAGATGTCTGCTCTTGTTTGCTGTTTGAAATTCGTACTTTGCGAAGTTTTTCGGACAGTTTGTTGTTGGTGACTGAATTGTTTTGTTCTTTTATCTGTCGCTTTGGTGCTTGAGACAATGTTCATCACTAATATGAAGTAAATAGATCCAATTGATTTTGGTTTAGAGCAACACTGATTTGTTAATGCTCAGTTAGTCTGTCATAATAGTTGCAGCCACGTTTCTGTTTACTCATGGAAAGACTCCGGCCAGACACATGTCAATATTTCTTTATGACCCTAATTTCCAAGGCAAAGTTGAGAGTGTGGTACAGGTTTGCTTCTTTCATTGAAAAGGAAATTGGCAAATCATTTTTTGACACTACACCAATATGCCTGTTTAATTAAATTATAAAACTTTATTCTTGACTTTGAAAGTAGTGCATGATCTGTCAGTCTCTTAACTCCCTGGGATGAGTTTCCTGGATAGTACAAAATGTAGGTGCTACAGGAGTGGGGACTTGATCTTGCAAATATGTGTTATTCATTGGTGAATAAAGACACGACTTTTCTAAGGACATGTTTTTAAATCTTTCCCGAGGGTGAGGAGAGGCCTTGCTTGGCACTGCTGTGATGAACATTGTTTTTTACTGCAAAATTACTGTAACATTAAATTAGCTATATTTGAATTTTTATACAGCTGCATCTTTTGTGTTTTTAATACATCAAAACAGTTTTAAAGGTATTTATTTTATGACATTAATACAGTATAAACAAAATAAAATGGAGTAAGCAATATGTTTCAGGCTTAGTTTTGTCTGGGAAATGTTTACTGAACATTTAATGTTTTGGATAATGGATCTCATATTGCAGTTTTACATACAAATATGTCAGCTTTAATTACAGATCAAAATTGTCACAATTTTATTTTTAGAAAAACATAAGCTGTAAGAGAACACAGTGTACTCCGTTGTTTTTAAGGTGTAAGATTTAGTTCCTAAAAGCATGGGCAAGATTTTGAGACTCAACACTTTGGGTTTCAGACAAAACAAATATTTGTCTGTAAATACATATTTGAGGAACTTTGATTGGAATCTGTTCGAAAGAATCTATCAGCGAAATTGATGTAATATTGAATTAATGTCTCTTTGTCACATTGAAAAACTGCCAAAGCACAGCTGTGAGAGGATGGTGATGTGAAACAAGGACTTGTGGGAACAGACAATAATGATGATGGTGACACAACTGCTTTGGTGAAGACAAAATTGTCATCAGATTAGAGATTAGAAATTTTAAGCAAGTTTTTGCATCTTTTTCCTTTCCTCATAGAAAAGCATGACAGAGGAGAACTGGAGTGACCATGTTCAGGTAGGTTTTGCTTGAAGGCATGTATGGATATGATGCTGTGTAGAGCTAAACTGCGCTGCATTTTAAAAAAAATTATTATTAAGAACATGTATAGGATGTGTGATGACATTTCAAGTGCATGTGTGTGTTATCTATGCATAGTATGTGATGGGAGATGACTTCGAGCTGCAGATTCAGTTGGTGGAGATGCTGGTGAGGTACAGCGGTTTACAGAAAGCCTCCCAGTGGTCACTGAGATACAACGTCCCCAGAAATCGACTGCCCTGCGGGGTATGGGAAATGCAACAGAGTCTCCCGCCTGATCTACAGTGAGTTGGCCAAAACGTGCATAAACATATCCTGTTACGCAACTTGTGGTATGAACATGAATACTTTTTTTTTTTTTTTTTTAAGAAAAATAGGTGTAACCTCAGAGTTTTTGTCCTTGCTGTACCATCTGGACTCTGGAGTAAAAAAAAAATTGTCTCTCCACATCCCCTTTCTCACATTACAAGTCAGTCTGTTATCATATAGCTCACTGATTTACTGATCTTTAGCAACAGTTGCTCAATACTGTGTTATGTACCAAGATTTTGTACCCTGTTGTTTCTATTCAACCATTTGCATTGATTGTGTATGTTTGAATGTTGTACTTAATATGGGGTTTGAAACCAAATGTCCTTGATGGTCCCTTTCAGTGGTACTTTTTTCTAGATGTCGACGTCAATTCTTCTCAATTCTAATATCTAATATGCAATGTTTGTTGCCTTTTTTTATTTTGTAATTTTTCTCTAATGTTATCAATCCACTTTCTTATTGTTCTGCCTGATGTTATGTTGTTTTATGTCTCTTTCCACGATGCGTCATTGATATGTAAACTCACAAAAACACACACGTGTGTCTCCCCCCCCGCTCAGACAGATATGTCAAAGTGATCCATCAAAGACTGAGGAGTGGATGCCGTCTCCGTCTCACTGTCAGAAGTTCTACCAGGTGCCGCTCACCAGAGACAAGGTTCACTTTGTGGACACACTAGAAGCTCTTCAGAGATGTCGAAGCATTGTGCTCAAGGTACATAGAAGGGAATACCATCTAATAAAGGGGAAAAAAAACAACTTGTTGAAAATGTTTTGTGTCACAAGTTGGATAGGCAGGCACTTTGGGACTAGTGAATCCTTTTAAATTTAACATCTCTTATCCCTGTCTATCTCTTTTCCTAGGAAGGTGGCATAGTTGGAGTCGATATGGAGTGGCAGCCAACGTTTGGCTGCATCTCAACTCAGCAAGTTGCCCTGATACAGCTGGCAGTTTCTGACCAGGTTTTCTTATTAGACCTCTGTGCAAATGGATTCTGTCGGCATCCAGAAACAATCGGTTTCATCAGGGGCTTGTTCTCCCAACGAAATGTCCTTAAATTGGGTTAGCAAAAAATATGAAATCAAATTCATTCCTTTCTGTTTATAATTTGGCCCCTCACGTTTCTCCTTTTTTTTTTTTTTTTTTTTTTCACATTCAGGTTATGGTACGGGAGCCGGGGATCTCAAGTGTCTCTCAGCCACCTGGCACCAGTTAATAGAGAAACCGATGAAGATTGAGGGGTTCCTTGATCTTCTTAGTATACACCAAAAGGTAACGTTATCCACCCATTTACATAATCTCATAAAAATGGATTCTAAATGAATTCCAGCGGTTAGTTTAAGAGCATCACGCTTCCTTTATTAGTAGGGGTTTAATGTTTCATAAAATTCAGGTTCTTATTTATAGATGATGTCCTACTTTTAATTATTTTTTCAAAAAAATAATATCTTGCCTAATCATTTACTTAAGTATTTCTTGTCCCAAACTATGCCCAGCATTTTTCCAGATGTATGCAATGTAGCTGAAATCATCATCTCTGGGGTGGATATAAATGTTGAGATAGCAACATGGTTCTGTAACTGATGACGTTTCTTTTATCATCTGCTGGAATAGGCTATGTGTCGAAGCATGTGACGAGTCCCATTGTATTGTATATTTCAAAACCACAATGAATGTCAGGTTGAAACAGGATGTTTTGGCAGAACATTAAAGGGACTGTTGAAAGATTTATTTATTTTTCTCAACTTCGACATAATTTAAAATGATTAAGGTATTGTGACTGCAGCTATGGAAAAGTGTTTTTAGTGGAATGGATATTCAAGACTCGGACATGAAATTTATAATGTCTGTAATGCCTTACACAGATCCAGCGTGGTAAAGTGAACCGGACTCAGAATGGCCCTAAAAAGGTTCTGGTAGGAGATGACTGTGCAGAGAAAGGCCTCAGTCTGCTGGTACAACAGGTCCTGGGAAGACCCCTGGACAAAACAGAGCAGATGTCCAACTGGGAGAAGCGGCCACTACGCATCAGCCAAATTAGATATGCAGGTAAGGTATTATGCATGCACAGACAGACAATGACAGAGACAGATGGTCACTGCTCTCGTCTCTATAGAATATAAGAGATTATTTTGTTATCCCCTGACAAACTGCAAACCAATAAATTCACCCCCTCTTGCTCTCTCTTTTTCTCTCTTCTTAACCCTCTTCTAGTGGCAGATGCCTACTGTTTGCTGGATGTGTACTCTGCTCTCTCCAGAAACCCAGCATGGTTTGGGCTGCCAGCTGACGTGCTCAGCATCTCTTTCGACCAATCACAGATGAGCAAAGACAAGAAGCGGAAGGAGAAACGGGGCAAGCATACGAAACAGGGCCTTGGCAACGAGGTAAGACGTCAATTGGCATTTCTCCATAGCTATACTTGTTATTGATACTTTTAATTTATTTTTGTTAGATTTCCTAGATGTTCAATAAAAAAAACACAAAAAAAACCAGATAACACCTAGGTCAGGGAAACAGACTCTCTTCCCCTCTTCTTCAATTTTAGACAGAAAAACAAATGGGTTGTGAAATTGTAGGAGGCAGAACATGGAAATAAATAATCACATTAAACCGGTAGGTAACTTTAGGAGGGCATTTGTATCAAAATGACATTTTGATAAGAGGTATGAGGAAGCAAAGAGGGTGGCGTGTGTGTGTGTGAGACAAATTTTCATTTGAAAATTAGACAAGAGCAGTCAGTCACCAGAACATTGGCAGGGTTATATCAAACTGCAATCATGAACTCGAATCAACCCTTTTTTTTTTCATGAAGAGCTGCTGTCTTATTTTAACTATTCCTATTGTTCTTTGATAACATGCGACCCTTCACATGACATGTAAATGAATACAGGGAGCCTCCAACTGCAGCACCAGGGTTTGAGCCTCCAGCCTGCAGGGAGGGACAATACGTATTTGACCAAGACACTTCAGCAGTTCCTACCAGCTCCATGGGTGCAGTTGTATAACTCACCCTGTGCTTTGACCGCCCTGAACTGTTGTGCAAGTGAAAAGAAAGTCCCCCTATGGGGATCAGTTAAGTATCACATTATTGTCTCTGTCCATTTAGGAATGTCAGGGGGCTGAAAGGGTCAGTCCCCCTGGTTGTGCCACAGAGAAAGGCCTCCTGTGTGGCGAGAAGCCCTCAGAAGATTTCCCCCCTCTGCACCCCCAGCAGTTGCGGGTGGTGTGTGACAACATGCTACAGGGACTGGGGAGGTACCTGCGCTGTTTAGGAGTTGACGTGGTCATGCTGGAGAACACTGATGATCACAGAGTCGCAGCAGAGGTTAGTTAATAGACATTATACACAGACAATGAACCCAAGATTCACTTACAAAGTTAGCCAAAGTACTCGGGATGTCACAGTAGCAGAAATTCTTTTGTCCGTACCAATCCCATTAAAATTTCACAATTCTGCCACAAAAATTTGTCAAATAAGAGTATTCCACCATGAACTCTTTTCACAAAATTTTTTGCAGACAATGAAACTAACACATACATCACAGACTGAATGGTAACTGATGATGGTGGCCTGTGAATATTAGGAGCAGCACCCAGCTCACAATATTAACTATTACTGCTGAAGCTCAAACATTGTTAGCCTTTGTTGTGTTTGGAGCGTTGCTACAGCCGATGTCAGCTGTAACAATTTGCTGCATTTTGGCAACATGTTGGTATTATAAAGATTATATAAAGGAGTCTATGTAGATATCTGGGTGCCTGTCGTTAGGGGGCTTTATCCTTTTTCTTAGAAATGATCCATGATTTGTAACTTGCCCTTGACTCAAACACAAGTGATCTCTATACACAAATTTTGGTGTGTTTTTTTTTTTTTTTTTTTTTTTTCTTTCTACAAGTCACATCAGGCTTGTTACTGCACCTACACTTGCTCCTGGCATTCCACATGTTGTAGTTTTTGTCCCGTGTCTTCAGCACCTACGGCATCTACGGTACCTACAGTACCACAAAAAGACAAGTACCTAGTTTTTGCCTCGACTTGGTCCTGAAGCATCAGTTCTCGTGATATCCCCGTAAAGTACTGCATTTTATAGATAACAATCAGTAGTAGTGCTACATTAATTTAACTTAATTTCTTTTGTTTTTGTTTGAATTTGTTGTTTCAGTTAGCACAAGCTGAAGACCGTGTCATACTCACATGTGGACAACCGTTCCAAAGTGTAAGTACACATGAACTCATAATAGATCTAAAATCTACAATCTCTTGATGCATTTTGTGTGTTTGATCGCGTGCACTTGGGTGTGCTGCTTGCTAGTATACATCTGTTGTCTCTGTGTCCGTTACAGTTGCGTTCCCAAGTGGGTGAGGGTCGCTGTCTGTCCTTAGACTGTTCAGAGAAGGCCAGAGACCAGGCTGTTCGAGTCCTCAGACATTTCAACATCCAGCTCACTCCCAGCGATATCTTCAGCCGCTGTCAGGTACTTTTGTGTGAAATGTTTGTGTTTATGTAGTGTGGTGAAGGACACGACACTGTATGAACCTCAATGGCTGAGCTCTGTGCTCTTTCCCTAACTAAAATAATGTCTGTGATTGTCATGACAAATAAATGGGAAAATAAGCGGAACTAAAACGTACCGAGTGCAATAAGTTCATAACAAAACAAACAAATGAAGGGGACGGTAGAGAAGTGGGTGGAGAGTGGAAGACAAATAACTTGTGTATGATTTCACAATCTGTGAATTAAAGTCTATGCTTGCTTAATACATCTATATTATTTGCATTTGGTTGAAACTTAGTGAGAAAGAGGAAAAAGCTTGAGTTTCTATATCAGTGAGAAGTACAAGCAACATGAATACCAAGGAAGTATTTCTGTGATTTTATAACCAGCTGACCTCATTGAAGTTCCTGAATCATTAAAAAGCTTGTGGCGGCTGTGGTTTATTGTTTAATACAGAACAAAAGCGGAACAGATTAATATCTGATAATGGGAAGGCTAAATGGTGAGAAACTGACATATTTGGAGTGTTTTCAGTCAGGCAGTAGGGGCCTTGACATGTAAAACTAGGAACAGAAGCTGGCTCAAGAAGTGAAGCTACACACAACTTGAGCAAGATACTTGCACCACTGGCTCTGAAACAAACTCACACAGGAACAGGACTTTGTTTTTCAAGTATTGCCTAGGGTGAGAGAATGTCATGGTTTTCACCTCTCTGCATCTTGGGGTCTTGTTCATGAGTGAGATTAAGATGGAGAGAAATTGGCGAGCAGATCGGTATGGCATTGGCAGTAATCTGGGAGTTATGCCAGATTGTTGTGGCGGTAGCAACTGAGAGAATGACATACAGCGGGCCAAAATGTGTTTCACTGGCAGGGCATCTGGGCTCACGTCTAATGAAAGGATCAGGAGCTTGAAGTTGAACCACTGTACTTTCATGTTGTGAAAGTAGCAAGTTGAGACTGTTTGAGTATCTAATTAGTATCCCTCCTGGTTGCTTCCCCGTGGAGGTATTCTTGGCTTGTCCGAATGGGGGGAGACCCTGAGGCAGACCCAGGAGACTATGAAAGGGATTGAATATCCCTCCTCGCCTGGGAATGCCTTGGGATGTTGTGAGATAGAAGGAAGTCCGGGTGACATCACGGCAGTCTTGTACAGGTGGTGCAAAATGGAGGGATAGATGGCTAGATGAGAAAATAAATTGGACGAAAAGGGAGAGGAGAGTTTGAAGGTGAAGATTTGATTTAGTTTTATGTGGATGAGAAATGATACTAGATATAATTCAATTCATATTTTCCTGACAAACCCTTCAGTATCATTTTCTTCTTTGATACTTTATAGATACACGTAAAGGAGTCATTCACCTTTTATTAATCAAATTCCTTTTTATCTTGTTTGTGGAGCCTGGAAAATATTGTTTGTCAAGCAGATGCTATCAATATGTGTCAGATTTATGGTACCTGACCTGTAGGTATCTCTGTGGGTGGCTGTTTAGGAAGACTGTGTGTGCTGTGACGGCTGTGTGTGTGTGTGTGTGTGTGTGTGTGTGTGTGTGTGTGTGTGTGTGTGTGTGTGTGTGTGTGTGTGTGTGTGTGTGTGTGTGTGTGTGTGTGGTGACTGGGAGGGGAGTCTTTGCAGGACAGTTTCTAAACTTGGGTGTTCTGTCCTGCTCCTAGTAGGGGGGCCCAAATGTGTCAAGATACACCACCAGCTGTGTTTCTTTTAAACTCAAAATGTTACAAACCTGGACCACCTTGATGCTGCCTCCTGTCTGGATGATATGATGATGACACAAAGACTTGGACACCCAAAACGAAACAAAAAATCCAACTCAACAAGCAGTGTCCAAATGGTCATTCATCTAAATGCAACATTTATTGGTGACACCAACACCACTTCAAGGGGAAGCCACTCTTTTGTGGCCAAATGAAGGCAAAACGTGACCTGTAAAATAATTAAGTCTTTCACATCACTCTTAACAGCTCTGATCTTTAACATCAGTTTGGACAGCAAACCTGAGAAAACCTTTGTCCTTTGATGTGCACAAATTTAGTATCTATCTTAAAAAGACTGAATGTAATTTTACTTCAGTTAATCCATGCTGATTTTCTCTAATAAAATATTAATTATAAAAAGGTCAATTTCTAAAATTTAAGACAAATAATAGCCTAGTTTAATACGAGTGTGCGTGCGTGTACGTGTACGTGTACGTGTGTGTGTGTGTGTGTGTGTGTGTGTGTGTGTGTGTTACAGAGAGCGAGAGAGAGAGAGTTTCACCCTGGAGGCTGCACTGTGGCCCACCCAGGCAAAGTTAACCCTTTTGTTATCTGATTGTAAACCTCTCTGATTAGCAATGGATGGGTTAGTTTCTCTCCCTTTTGACTCCCTGTGTTTCTGCCTCATTCACGCACACGCTGATGAATGTCACAAGAAAAGGGGAAAAAGACAGGAGAGATTAACCACAAACTTGTGGTATGTGTGCACATGTAAAGACTGTGCAGAGAAAGGGTTAATGTTTGTGTCTGTGTATCAATAGGCCACACAGAGATTTTGGAGGCATAGGAATGCGCGTGTCCACCATGGAGATGCACAGAGGGGAAAGGAGATGTTGAAGGGCCTCGTGTGTACGTGTACTTGTTTGCGTAGTTGTACAATGAAGAAATACTGCGTTGCATTTTTGCCATGATTTAAAATGTCATGTATGGGTTCGGGGCGGCACGGTGGTGCAGTGGTTAGCGTTGTCGCCTCACAGTAAAAAGGTTCTGGTTTCAAATCCGGGCCTGGGCCTTTCTGTGCGGAGTTTGCATGTTCTCCCTGTGCCTGCGTGGGTTCTCTCCATCTTCCTCCCACCATCCAAAAACATGCGTCTCAGGTTAATTGGTGGTTCTACAAATTGCCCTTAGGTGTGAATGAGAGCGTGAATGGTCCTTGTTTCCATCTGTTTCTATGTGGCCCTGTGATGGACTGGCGATCTGTCCAGGTATACCCTACCTTTGCCCAAAGTGAGCTGGGAAAGGCTCCAGCACCCCCCCCCCCCCCCCGTGACTGCTCAGGATAGATTATAGATGATGTATGGGTTCGATGCATTGATCTGCAAAATCTCCCACCATATGAGAGTTGTGCTCTTTTATTGGAGTAACTGGAAACAAATGTTTCTATAAGTATCCAATCTAAAAAAAAATTGAAAAAAGCAGGCAACTTAAACTTTAATTTGTTTGTAGGAAAGCAGGATGGTGTTGTGCATTTGTATGAAGGGCCATCTAGGGTTGCATATTTCAAGTGGCTTTGAATGTTAGTGCTGAGTTATGGCGCTGGTCAAGGATACATATATTTACACCTGTCCCAACAAAAAAAGTTCATTTAAAGCACATCTCAAAGGAGTACCACAAAGAATGACATGGATAACATATAGAGAAGCATTCATTGTTAAATACAACATTTTGTTTCATCTGTATTCTGTCTTCAGATGTACCTGTTTCTACTTTGGAACTTTATTTATTTCATTTTCAGCTTTGTTTGATAGAGCCTGACCAATACAGGATTTTTGGGGCCAATACTGATATCAGGAAGTAAAAATTTCCGATATCAATACATTGACTGTGGTTATCAAACACAGGTGAAAATATTTTATTATGGCAGGACATTTTCCAGTTTAAAGATAAACTTTATTGTCCAAAATGACATGAGTGCATTGAAACAGTGAACTGTACTGGCAATGTGATCATTTTTATAACAAAAAAAAAAATCACAAATAGAACAACTTCTAAATTATGCCAAGCATTTTATTTTGCATTGTTTTGTAAAAGATAGTTGAGCCCTTACCGATATATTTGTGATAGGCCAATATTAGCCAATAAGATCATCCAAAACGATTAATCAGTCATCACAGTGAAATCATAGTTGTCCAAACAATTTCAACAACACTTCATATTATTTCAGCAGAAGAATATCCATGTTTCACTTATTTCTGACTCAAATGAAAACTACACGATGTGAAGTTACAATAGAGTGTTTGACTAATATATATATATATATATATATATATATATATATATATATATATATATATATATATATATATATATATATATACTGGTTTTAACCACAAATAATATATTTATACATTTATTTTGAAACAATAATCATTTATTAATCATTTATCCATCTTATAACAATTTACACAAATAATATATTCCACACACACACACACACACACACACACACACACACACACACACACACACACACACACACACACACACACACACTTCCGTTGGGTTGCACTCTTCCATCAGATGTGCCATGCTGGCCTTTTATAGACATGTTGAGATTGCAGAGATTGCCTGAGAGATAAATGTAAAACCATCCAAACACACACTCACACATAAACAGTAGATGCGCGTACACAATCAAAACCAAAAAACTGACAAACATGCACCGATACCACCACGTACACACACTTCAGCACCTTCCAACACACACGCAGCAGTTGAAAGCACATAGATTTGGTCTCACACAGACTCAGGCGTAGACGCTGTTGCAGCCGAAACACTGGGTTCCCACGCACCAGACTACAGGGGAAGTGAAAACAAGAGCAACAGGAACCGCCACACTGAGAGGGAGGGGTGGGAGAGAAGGGGGGTGGGTGGGAGCGGGGGAGTAACGGAGAGGAAAAGGAGACGGAGGGAAGCAGAGAGAGAAGTGAGAACTGTTGTGATGGTAGGGAGGTAAAAAGAGGTGAGAGAAAGAGAAGTGCAATGAAAGCAGGGGAGTCAGTGATAGGAAGAAAGACAAAAAAAAAAAGGACATCCAGTATTTGAAACATATTGTAGAGGGAAACAAATCAGTTTGTGTGCAAGTGAGATGAGTGTTTGCCCAGTGAGGAAGATTGAAGAGTGAATGAGGAGGGTGGTTAGGGGCGGGGGGGGGGGGGCAAGGCGATAGAAAGACTTGTTGTCTGTCCTTTGATCTACAAAGAGAGCTGCGGGCTGAGAAACAGGAGGAATGTGAGAGGTTGAGACACATTTATTGTGAACCTTCTCTGGATGTGGGCCTACTTGTATCTGCATTTGTGCATATTTGAGTGTATGAGTGAAATAGGACTGATCAGGGTCAGGCTATATGTTAAAAACCCAGGAGATAACAGAGGATAGTTTTTATAGCTTATGTCTTCAAACCTTAATTTATATGTCGATTTGCATTTGTGCAGATGGCCACAAATATGCTGAACGTCATATTTATACTTGTGCATATACTTTTACAAACCTGCACACGTTTCTCGCCGGTGCGGCTCCTTCTTCATTTGTGTGCTGTCTCTGTTCGTGTGACGTTGATTCGGGTGACAAAACAGGGGTCGTATTTGTGTGTCCTGCCGTTTCCCACTCACCCTCCCCTTCAGAGACATGAGGGAGCGACAGCAAGAAGGGGGGGAGGAGGAGACAGTCGGGAGAGAGGGGGGGGGGGCATTCCATCGGCACGCCAAGACATTCCGAGGGAAACCATCCCAAATATTTCCCACTGTGTGTGGCTTCACATCTCCTGTTACACACACACACACACACACACACACACACACACACACACACACACATACACTCTCTCTCTCTCTCTCTCTCTCTCTCACACACACACTCACACACACTGTCACACACTCACACACACTCTCACACACACTGTCTCACACTCACACACACACACACACACACACACACACAGTTTGAGAAAGGGGTAGAAGTACAAGCACTGGGAGAAAGTGTAGTTCACACACAGCTCACTGTCTCGTCCACACACTGTACAGGCAGTTAGTGGGTGCAGTTATAAGTGACTGATGGGCTTTTGTCTTAAAGGCGATGTGTCTTTCTGTCTTGTTGTCGTGGAGCCAAATCAGGAAATGCCTTTGTGATTGCTTGTGTTACTCTACTGTGCAACTTATGAATCAGTGAACAAGTAAGACATGGCCACAAATCCTATGTCGATATTATCGCTTCACTGGAAATTAGCAGCTGACTGACCACGTCATAATTCATCTGAAATACAAAAATATTCCTGTTTGTTTCCTCTTATAAGTGATTTAAAGAGGAAACCGTCTCTTAGGAATTAGTCCAATGCAAAGTAAATATCTGTCGAATTTTAGAGTGTTGTATTTTAGGTAGGGCTGGGCTATATATCAACATTACATCAATGTAATGATATGAAACTAGATATCATCTAAGATGTACGATATCCTAATATTCTGATGACTTAAAGTTGTCTTTTGTATTTTCAAGGGTTCATTATCGTAAAGTTTCTAAACTTCCCAGACTGTTCTAGCTGTTCTATCTTTTGCCTTTACCCACTTAGTAATTACATCCACATTACCGATAGTTATCTATCTAAAATCTCATTGTGTAAATATTTTGTGAAAGCACCAGCAGTCATCGCCACAATATTGTTGCAGTATCAATATTGAGGTATTTGAAGAAAAATATTGTGATATTTGATTTTTGTCTATATTACACTGCCCTAATTTCAAGTCATTTACAGAGTTATTAGTATAGAATTAACAATAAGAATATAGGCAGATGATGGATATAATTATCACAATTAACACAATTTTGGTAAAGATACATTCCTAATATTTTTTTATAATATATATATATAAAATAATATAATATAATATATCATTATTGGCAGCAGCACGGTGGTGCAGTGGTTAGCATTGTCACCTCACAGCAAAAAGGTTCCAGGTTCAAATCCGGACCTGGGCCTTTCTGTGCGGAGTTTGCATGTTCTCCCTGTGCCTCCATGGGTTCCCTCCAGGTACTCCGGCCCCCTCCCACCATCCAAAAACATGCGTCTCAGGTTAATTGGTGGTTCTACAAATTGCCCTTAGGTGTGAATGGTCTTTGTTTCCATCTGTCTCTACGTGTTGGCCCTGTGATAGACTGGCGATCTGTCCAGGGTGAACCCTGCCTTTGCCCAAAGTGAGCTGGGATAGGCTCCAGCCCCCCCGTGACCCTGCTCAGGAAAAAGCAGGTATAGATAATGGGTGGATGGATATTATTATTGGCAAATGTGTGTAAAATCAGATATAGAAGAATCAAAGGGATGTTTACTCACAACTGTGTTCCAATATCAATCAGTCTGTTTTATTTGAAGTGCAGAATCATAATGCAACATGATCTTGATACACTTTACAATCACAAATAATACATAAACCAGAAAATACATCAAAATAATAAACAATCACAGTAAAGCATCAATGTTTTATATGCATTGCTGAGAATTTTACAGAACAGAATTTTTTTTTAATGATATGAGTATAATATACTGTATCAAAGTCTGCACTTCATCGTTGTTTATGGATTATCTCAAGAGCTCATTCTTTCTGTTCGTTGTTGAGAAAAAGTGTATTGAGGATATTTTAATCTCGACTGCAAAAAAAGAGCAGTGAAATGCTGAAGTCTTGTGAAGCCAGCAGTTTTCTGGAAGTGGTGTGAAAATCCCACAGAAAAAGTCTGCAGCTGTCAGAGCAGACTCAATAGGAGATACACATATGCACAGATTGATAAGAAGGAAGATGAGCCATCACTCATCAAGTATTTAAGAAATCAGGCCGGCTCTTGTTTCCCACAGTTAAGTTGGCCCTAGGATAGCATAGCAACGCAATGACACCTGCGCATGCATGATATATAGCTGTGTGTCTGTGTGTCTGTCTGTCTGTCTATCTGTTTGTCTGCATGCTTGTGCGAGAATATATAGTTGCTCAAGTGCCGCTGAGGTTTCTCTCCGCATTCAGAGGGGATGAATGTGTGTATAGGTTGTTTGTTATGACATTAAATTCTAGATGTAAGAATCAATCCAGTGATAATAATCTTGAATGGCCAACTTTTTGGTATTTCTAGCTTCCCCTGTGAAAGCTTGCTTTGTATGCAAGTATAAATGGTAAATGGACTGGACTGCACACACACAGTGCATTCATGCCTTAGTGATTGGCTGAGATAAAGAGGAAGCATAGTTGACTGTCAATCATATAATTCATCTGCAGTTAAACAAGAGACATACAGGTTGGCGTGAGCACCTGCATTATGTGATCTGTATATTTAAACACAAATTTAGTAATTACAGAGAGATACTAATCTCTGCTCTGAAGATGAAGCAAGTGATTCAGAATGGCTTATGCAGTCAAACAAAGACTTCAGTAGATGGTGGTGATAATCTGTCAAGTCAAGGAGGAAGACGTTCTTTCAGGTTGGACGGCAAACCTTTGAAATTCTGCGAAAACATGTCTGCAGAACATATGGGTGTTTTTTTTTACTGTTTACTGCCCCGCTTTCTTTGCTCATGTGCTTCCCCTCTCATGTTTTCTTTCTGTTTCTCGTTCTCTACTTTATTTCCCATCACTTTGTCTGAACATCATGTCTCTGTTTGATTTCTTCCCCTTTTCTTGGTCTGTTTTCACATTAAGGCAAACCAAAAAAATGTTCCATGCTCGTAGATTTAACTTTAAACTCATCATTTATCCATGAGCAGATTTTCGCAGGATCATTTCATATGCACGTCATAATATATATAAACATAACACAATGAGAATGCATACATGTATGCTACAGTTGCACAGTTGTATAAAAAAAGTTGTATAAAAAAAACCAAATCCCTTTCCAGCTGTGTTTCACCTTCTCGAACTTACAACATTTTTAAAAAGGTATCCTCCTCTGCTCCCCAACATTTCTATCTCTCTCTCCCTCTCTGTATAAATATCCTTGTCACCTTGAGTTTGTCCCTCTCACTTTCCATCTTCCCTGCTCTCCCTCACCCACAGTTCTCACCCTGCCTCCCCGCTCTGCTCCACTCCCAGTCTCACTCTCCGTTTCAGATTAGCCAAGGCGAGGAATCCGGTGCAGCCGGCAGCTGGAATGTCCTGTTTGTCTTGCTCTATTTGTGTGTGTGTGTGTGTGTGTGTGTGTGTGTGTGTGTGTGTGTGTGTGTGTGTGTGTGTGTGTGTGTGTGAAGCTGGTGAGGCTGGTGCTGCTTTTTGATTTTGATGTGTTCCATTGTCTGAGAGCCAAGCTGCTTCCTGCCCCTTGCTTTCCCCAAAAGCCTGAGAGAAACAGAGGATAAAAAAAAAAAGGAGGGGAAAAAAGAAGGAGAGAAATTGTGAGAAAAACAGGACTGGGACAGGCTGAGATAGAGAGAGAGAGAGAGAGAGAGAGAGAAGGAAGAAAGTGGAAAAGGAAGGCAAAAATAGCAATGGGTGATGGCTAGGAAGAGAAAGATAAGGGCAGGAAGTGATGAAGGGATGTAAACTGGAGGAGAGAGTTGGAGAGGGAGGAAGAGAGGTGAAAAGGAAGGAGGGAGAGCTTCAATAGGGCTTTTCCTCCAAACACCAATACAATGAAGTAGTGCGTAATTTCCCATGTCCCACCCCTCAACACACTCACCGCCACACACACACACACACGCACACGGACACACATGCACACAAGCACACAAAGTTTCTCATAGATGATAAAACTTTATTTTCTGTATTCAAGCAGTCATACTTTGGCCTTTCTCTCTCTTGCATCATCTGTGTTTCTGTGGTCTGTGTGTGGTCTGACACTGCGGACCGCACAGCCAATCCTGATATGAAAGGATGAGGACTTATTGGGGAAAATTGATCAAAACAGAGTGATAAAGATAAGGGAAGAGATGCAGAGGAAGAGGATGTCTGAGCAGTGAGAAATTAAAATAAACCAATTGCAAAGTAAGAAAATGCCAAAGGAGAGAATAATTCAAAATGCCTTTTGGGTGCATGTTGTGTGTGTGGTACATTTTGCCTTGAAAATGTGGACATGCATAAATGTGTGTGTGTGTGTGTGTGTGTGTGTGTGTGTGTGTGTGTGTGTGTGTGTGTGTGTGTGTGTGTGTGTGTGTGTGTGTACGCACGAGTAGCTGGCTGGTGGAGGAGCTTTGACGTGGCAGAGCAGCGCATTCCTGCTGGGTGGTGATGTCATGAGAACTAGCTCTCCACTTGCAGACAGACAGCCCTGTTTATGTTCCCCTCCAGAGGAGAAACCACACTGTGTGTGTGTGTGTGTGCGTGCGTGTGCGCGCGTGTGTGTGCGCGTGTGTGTCTCTGTCTGACTGTGTTATTGGCTCATGGGGGAGGTGGGGAAGCCAAGAGGCACTCGAGAGGGTCTACTTTCCCCTGCCGCTCAGGGAGAGGGAACCACTTACTGATGCCTTCCTCTCAAACATGCACAGAGAAAGAGGAAGTTTCTCATGTTTTGCAGAGCACAGTAGCTGCACAGCCAGACTGTGCTGCTGTGAGCGATTGCCCTCTGCTTCTAAATAGTATCCTAAGGGAGGCAGAATTCTTCGCAGTATAATAACAAACCTTGGGTCGGCTAATGACCATAGCGCCACACAGAATGCAGATCTTACGCCATTAAAATTGCATTCTTGCACACTGTGTTGTGAAAGTTAAAATGTTGCATTTCTTTAGGTTTATGAGGCAGGCTAAAAACATGATTAGGGCCTCCTGATATATGAAACCAGTTCCAAAAGTAGGTCAAAGATTTGTTGATTGTATCATATTAATATGGCCTACCAAAGTGCATTGGATTATCTTATCCAGGTTCTTTAAAGATGACCCGTGATTTTAGCTTCTACCACTAAAAGTGAAACCAAATAGGTAGCTTCAGAAAAATGTTATGAGAACTAGCCCTAACATTTGTGTTCTCCTCTCCCAGATACTGCTGCTATGATTGTCTTTGTGTCTGTGGTCATGGTTTAATGGTTTCCCTTGCGATAGTGAAATGTGATCTTTGGTCTTTGCAGCTTTAGTGAAGCATAGATCATTCTCCCACACTCCTCATGCACCACAACATCCAAGCTTATTCTACCCGCGCTGCACCCAACCACGATGATAAAGAACTCTTGTCAGCGGTGCTAATACCTGCCAGTGAGAAATAGCTGAGAGGTTTAGGGTTGTTATTATCACAACTCCGTGGCACACGGACCCACTTTAGTAGCTCGGGTAACTCCTCCACATGCAGTCATGCTTTTGGGGCAGCCATGCTTGCTCGAATGTGGTATGACAAGCGACCTCTTTTTTTTTTTTCAAACTAACATTTTAAGTGGGTTTTTTTTGTGTGATCTGATTGCTGGAGAATGAATGACTTGATTGCAGGTTTAATCTATGAATGTGAGCATTACATCATTTTTGGACTGATAGATTTAAGACTGCATGGTACCTGTTAATTGTCAGTTGTACCTAATTTCCTATGAAGCTTGAAGGGTTCTGGATATTTTAGTTTAATTACAAGACCAAACTGTATCACAGGACCCTTCTCTAGATGATAAACTAAAACTTCCTATATATAGTATATAATTGCATTTTTTTCTTTACATGTTTAGGACACAAGTATCCATTTTGGTTGACGTGTGACGGTTATAAAAAAAAAATTTGAGAAGAGCTGGGCAGGTTTGCGCTTACAGTATCAACATCCTCTATTGCACGAAAGTTGTCGTCGATGTTTTCCTAATGCAAGGTTACTAACGGCATCATTTTAGCTATCGTTCAGCTCATGATTGCCGTCTCGCTGCAGGATGAGTGTGTGTGGTCTGTTGTCTGTGCTTAGAGTCATATAAAAGTTCGGGATATTGAAATTCTGTGGTTGTATGTGTCTTCCTGTCTCTTGTTTATAGAGTTTTGTGACTATTAGGACAAAAAAAACAACAACAAAAAAGATCTGGAACAGATTTATAATCTTTGACTCCTAGTTTTATAGGAATTGAATAATGTATGCACCTGTAGAACTAAGAATCCCAATTGATGATAATTGCTTATATGACAAACTCTGATGTAAGAAGCAAATTCAGATCTTAGTTCATGGGAACTGGTTTCAGTTCAAGCCATTAAGCAAAAACTGATTCACACCTTCAGTGTCATGTGAATATGGTTGATGCAGCTGATAGCATAGAGACCAGTAAGGCCAGGAACCACTGTCCTACATATTTTCACAACAATAACCCCATCCGTCCCA